>NC_143091.1:4242424-4545454 GCF_061535455.1 Colias philodice | reverse complement strand
GGCAACCTACTGTGTGGAGTAATATTATGAAAAAGGAGGTAGGTAGGAAGTACAAATATATATGTATATATATATATATTTAATGTACATAAGGCAGTTTGTAAACCTTAAATTATAAGTAAAACAATGTCACGGTATATTCTTATATTATATGGCGCTAATAAAAAAATCAAGTTTCACTAGAAGTATACCATTTAAAATGTTTTAGCCATTCTATGATCATTAACCTCATTTCAAACCAAAACAATTCATTAAAAAAATCTAATTGAGGATGTATTTGTCTCTCGTAGTCAAGAAAATCCTTTTACTATTTATTATAGTTTACTATAGCTTTGCCTCGGTTTTACCCGCATTGCTCAGCTCCTATTGTTCTTAGCGTGATAATATAAATATGTTGACCCGACCCGTTAATAATATTCATGCAAAATTTTAAGTAGATCAATGCTGTACTTACATACAAACATACAAAAATTCTAAATACTATATTCTTGGATGCGATATCGATAATAGATCACGCCCCAAGTATTCTTAAAAAAAATTCAATGTACAGTTTTGACTTTCCTACAATTTTATTACATGTATAGATAAATACTTAAAAAAACATAAAAAATGCAGTAAATGTCATGGTTGGTGGGCGCAACGGGCGGGGCCAAAATCTCGAGTAAGGACTCACTGAAGGTCAAATTCCCTAACATATTTGTGTATGTTGTTCTATAATAAAATGTATCTAGTGCCTATTATATCCATATTTAGAAAGATTTATGAATACGTCTTATCGTAGATTTAAAAAATTCTTTGCGAAATCATTAATTTTCAAATTTTTGGGCAAAAGGAGTGACAAGTTACATTAAAAACATTTCAATATTCATTATAATACTAGCGGTCCGCCCCGGCTTCGCCCGTGGTACATATTTACGTTTTCTCTACATAAAAACCATCCTCGTACTTCAAGGAATATAATAAAAAAAGAATTATCGAAATCGGTTCAGCCGTTCTCGAGTTATGCGCTTACCAACACATTTTGCGATTCATCTATACATATAATAAAATCGTAGGAAAGTCAAAACTGTACATTGAATATTTTTTTAAAAGAATACATATTCCATGATCTATAATCGATATAGAAGCCAAAAATATAGTTTTTAGAATTTTTGTCTGTTTGTCTGTTTGTCTGTTTGTCTGTTTGTCTGTTTGTCTGTTTGTCTGTATGTTTGTCCGAGCTAATCTCGAAAAGTACTGCATAGATTGACTTCAAATTTTGCATGAATATTACTAACAGGTCGAGTGAGGTTTTTTTAAACATATTATCATGCTATCACCTCCGGGGGAGGAGCTGTGGACCTTTACTTTTCTTACGTATTCCGTGTACTACGACAGCGTACAATCTAAAGACTCATGTTTAAATGTTGTTTTTGAGTAAGCCATGCTATTATCTAGCTTTACACTATAAAAACTACGTCATTTACGTAATTTGGGCAGAGAAACTGTTTAATGAATCTTAGTACTATAAAGACAAATTTGATTCAGCGCCATCTATGAGATTTCGTAAAAATCAAATCAATTTACATGTTAACACTACTGAACACAATGTTAAAAATTAATAATTTAAATATAATTATGTTAGTTATTTATTTAACTCTTTAACCCATAATAAATCTTCCCTTCCCTATAAGGTGCGCTTATAATTCGTGTGAATATACTACATTTTTAAAAGTGAGGGTAGATGTATATTATTTTAAGTCAAACTAGACACCATTACAGTTAATCTAATATTGATTGTGTTCATTGGTTACATTTTTAAAAATCTTCGTGTTTTAATAATTCGATCACGAGGCGGGACTCTAATACAAAAAGGTTAGTTCGTTGATAATTATTATTCCTTCATCATTTACATGTTGTTAGTAAAAAATAATATACTTTGACTGTTAATACTTTTGTTCAGTATTTATCTATATGATTATTGCTTGGTAATTAATATATTTTCATGTCGTATACCTAATTATAAACATAAGTGTGATGTGAAACTAGCTGGATTTATTTTTACACACTCACAGTCTTATATTTTGTGTTAATGTTAAAATAGTATTAATAATAGTGTAAATCATAATATTTTTTCAAAGTTAAAAATATTTCCTTTTTTCTGATGGTGTTGCCATCGAATTAAACCGCGCTGTCGTTTCGTTCACAAAAAGTCATGTTATTAGGACCGAATATGTAGCCGCCTCAACTTACGGAAACGAGAGTAACCTGCGTTGTCTGTTAGTTATTGTATAGTCGAATTTAACGTTACATGGAAATTGGAATCTAAATATATGTATACCTACTTATATTAAATCTGTAGAGGTCAATTCTGCACATGAAATATATTTCCTAAATAACTATTATCTATATACATATAATAAAATCGTAGGAAAGTCAAAACTGTACATTGAATATTTTTTTAAAAGAATACATAATCCATGATCTATAATCGATATAGAAGCCAAAAACATAGTTTTTAGAATTTTTGTCTGTTTGTCTGTTTGTCTGTATGTTTGACCGGGCTAATCTCGAAAAGTACTGCATAGATTGACTTCAAATTTTGCATGAATATTACTAACAGGTCGGGTCAGGCTATAGGCTACATATTATCAAGCTATCACCTGCGGGGGAGGAGCTGTGAACCTTTATTCTTCTTACGTATTCTCTGTACTACGATAGCGTACAATCTAAAGACTCATGTTTAAATGTTGTTTTTGAGTAAGCCATGCTATTGTCTACCTTTACACTATAAAAACTACGTCATTTAAGTAATTTTGGCAGAGAAACAGTATAATGAATCTTAGTAGTATAATAAAGACAAATTTAAAACAGCGCCATCTATGAGATTTCATTAAAATCAAATCAATTTACATAATATTAACGCTTCTTGGAAATTCATAATTTAAATATTATGATGTTGGTGAGGTTGTTTTTTTTTAAAGTTAAATAAATAATTCATATCTTCCCAGAGTCCATTTCAGGTGCGCTTATATTTCATGTGAATATATTATGTACTAAATTTTTATAAGTGAGGGTAGATGTTTATTATTTGATGTCAAACAAGACACCATTACAGTTAATATAGGTAATAGTAGATAACAGTGATTGTGTTCATTCGTTACATTGTTATAAATCTTCAGCTTTTTTTTAAATTTTCGCCTTCTTGCGTTCCCACAAAAGATAAGTTGTAACTTTTGTATTTATTCTTTATAATTATAATTATATAGTTAGACTCATGTTTTATTAGTTAAAGTTAAGTATGACAAAATAAGAAAATGATGAAATTTTATTTTTATGTAGGTATAACTTTTACAAGACTATAAAGAAGGTCACTTTAGTTCTTGATAAAACTTTATTTGTTAGTAGCTTTTTAATAAAATAAGGTACGGTTATCTTTTGATTTTTTTTATTAACAGATTCAATGTTAATAAAAATTGGCGATTTGCGTGAGGATGTAGTGGAAATTAGTAACCTTGCGCGTGGTCAATCATCAATCATCAATCATCAATACATATAATAAAATTCTAGAAAAGTGATGTCTGTACAATGAAAATATGTAAAAAAAATTAGCAGGGGTTAAATTATTAAATCGATCCCAAACCCAAAACTGTAGTTAAAGCATATTTTCCGACGCTGATTCTTAGATAAAGTGTATCAAAATCGGTTCATCCATTTATTATACCTTTATAGGGGTAAAAGTGGGAATGTGGGAAAAAATATTAGTTATATTTTTATCCAATTCGGTTTATCCATTACAGCTTCTATTAGATTACAGCGGTAAAAGTGGGAATGAACAATAATGGAATGTTGTCAAATAATATACTCAAGCGGTAGATATATCAAAATATGAAAGAGCAACGTGTGAATTACAATTAATAATGTTTTATCGAAATCGGTTCATCCGTTTATTACATATAGGGCACTTTAGGGGTGACAGTGGTTAGATAAATAAACCAAATGGAGCATCAAACGACAGGATATGACGTGTACATATAGGTACAATTAGATAATATGGTTTACATCAAAATCGGTTATCCCATTTACTAGGGGTGGAAAGGGAATGGGTTGAAAGTCTATTAAAGAAGAGGGGGATATGGGAGCGAGAGGATAGCCACACACTGGAAATTTTGAACTCTACTCAAAGCCACATAGGCCTGGCCCTTGGCAATTTTTTTTCCTAAAGATACCACTTCTTGATGATGTCAAGGTTGATGATGATGTCAAGGAGCAACAAACTTATAGATATCAATATGATATAGGAATGTAAAATGGAGGTAGGTCTCGCTTACTTGAAAAATATAAGAAACCGAAGTTTAAAATTTAAAAATTAAAAAAAAAACCAACGCAACGAATGTAAAGGAATAAATAATAATTTTACAAACTTCTCGAGGATCTTTAAAATTAAGTACCATTATAAAAAAAATATAATATATGATATGATAATGATGGTATGGCAGCTCCGATGACTTTGTTTTTTTATTTTTATAAATATTTAAAATGGTATTTATTAATTTTTATTGCACGGTCTAAACGGTTTAGTTACTACAGGCGTGAGACAGGAAAGATCTGCAGGCCGAGACGGCAGAGATTAGAATAAACGCTATGGAATAGAAACTGCTATCGCTAATTATTATTGACATAAGCTCATCACATTTTAGTAATGGTTCGGTCACACTACCAAAATTACGACGACGACAACGACCAAAATTCTCATCCAGACCAAATTTGTTCAAAATAAAATATTAAAATTTCCCGTCATACTGGTACTCGGAAGAAAAAAATTTCGAGGTCAATTAATAAAAAATAGATTTTTTTCGATTTTCTAGGAGCTACCGTTTCTACGAAAAATCTATTTATTCATTCATTCAAAAAAAAAAAATTCCAAGCACCAGAACGACAGGAAATTTTAATATTTTATTCTAATTGTGTTTAGCACTATTTTGTTAAATTGCGACTGGATGAAAATTTTGTTTGTGGTCGTCGTCGTCGTTGGTAGGGTGAACAAATCCTTAGCAAAACATCATACGCTTATGTCAATTATTAGTATCGATAGCGGATTCTATTCCTTTGCGTTTTGACGTTTGTCTCGGCGCTCAGTTGCTTCACGATTTATTAACAAAAACATCCATACAAGGAAGGAAGAAAATAAATTTGCTCCCTTCCCCTCTGGTGCCTAAAAATAAATTTTACGTAGAAAATTAATTAGGTATTTATTTTTTTATTTTTTAGCTCAGTTTAGTAATAAATTTTACTAATAGTTCTTTGTATTATTTATGGTAGTACGTGTTTTTCCTTTAAATTCAATAAAAAAGAAGGGTTGCACTCCGAGAGTGCCGGCAGAAGTGAATACTTGATTACGTTGAGCATGTTTGATATTTTGGAATGGTATTCGTTTTACGCTTTTTCGATCAGGTCACGTGTCCTGACGCGAGTTTAAGATTTTATACCCATTACAGAAAAAGTGCTCAACGCCGCTAAAGAAGTTTTCACTTCAAAAATTAAGTAGTAACTACTATACAGTCACTATTCCACGCGGACGAAGTCGCGGGCACAGCTAGTTGTTATATTATAGATAATAGTTTTATACCAGAATGTTTTAAATATCAATGTATTAAAATTTTATATACCTAAGCGAAAGAGAGCGTGTTTATTTGTATGTCTTTCACTCACGTCATAGTAAGTAAAGAGTGAGGTTACTTTCAGCGCTAAAACATACCATACATACCTGCGATACCACGGTAATCCGTAATCTCCTTTTAATTCGCACGTGAAGCCGCGGGTGAAGCTAATTTAATACATTTCTATCATTGTAATAGCTAAACCTAAATACACATTAGCAGTATTATTATCAAGGATTAACATTGTCATGTATGTGCTTCCACTGAACAAACAGGACTAGATTATACTATGCATATTAATCAATATTAGACAAAACTATATTATAACTAGCGGTCCGCCCCGGCTTCGCCCGTGGTACCTACATGTTTAAACTATCCTATCTCTCAAGTTGGATCGAACTGCACATGGTGTGCGAATTTTATTATAATCGGTTAAGTGGTTTAGGAGTCCATTGAGGACAAACATTGTGACACGAGATTTATATATATTAAGAAGATAAGATTATTACAAACTTTTCCTGCATAATTAACTCCTGATATCTTTTGAAAGAATTTCAATTATATAATAAACTAATGACCGTTGCAAAAATGTAATGGGACAAATTGCTAGTGCCTAAGACCGCATGTGTAGGTTTGATTTTCAGAGCATCTTATTAAATACTAGCGACCCGCCCCGGCTTCGCACGGGTGCAATGCTGATACTAAATACACTACAGAAAAACTGTGAACGTTGTATATAAAAATTAAAAACATAGCGTCCCGCTCCAGCTTCGCACGGGTATAAAATAGATAGCCGGGCGGCCGGCCGGTAAACAAACGCAAACGCTACGTCCCGCAATTTTTAAATCTGTAATATCTTCGATAATATTCACTTAAATCATACGGTGTAAAGGGCCATATAGATCTTAATTAAATGAACAATGTATTCAAGGTATTTAATTGGTTAAGGATTAATGCTGTATTGGTTAAAAAATGTAATTTTTTACGACATCACATTAGAAACCTCAAAAATAACAGTACTTATCCACTATTTAATGGATGTTATTATAAACCTTCTTATATAAACCTTCCTCTTGAATCATTCATTAAAAAAAAACCGCATCAAAATCCGTTGCGTAGTTTCAACGATTTAAGTGTACAAAGGGACATAGGGACAGGGAAAGCGACTTTGTTTTATACTATGTAGTGATACTAGCTTTGCCCCGCGGTTTAACGCATTGCTTCGCTCCTGTTGGTCTTAGCGTGATGATATATAGCCTATAGCATTCCTCAATAAATGGGCTATCTAACACCGAAATAATTTTTCAAATCGGACCAGTAGTTCCTGAGATTAGCGTGTTCAAACAAACAAACTCTTCAGCTTTATAATATTAGTATAGATTTCTCGATACAAGGAATACTAGAAAAAAATATTTTTATAAAATGAATGGCAAAACCTTACGGTAATATAACTTACGGTAAGCATAAACTATTCCTTCTGGGTTGCTGACACACAAACTTTTTCTTTATAAATATAATAGGACACCAACAATCAACATCTTTATGGTATACGAATATAACACCTTTTTACTAACACAAGTGAAAGGCGAACATTATCCAAATCGGCAGTCGACTAGATTATTGTGTTATAAAACAATAAAATTCCAAAAACAATATAAACTGAATAATTTCTCACTTTAAAACTCTTTTAGCTTTAAAATACTTTCTCGAACACAATAAATTAAATCTTAATAGCGAACTAAAGGAAAGAAGGTCAAGGAAGGTTGTTAACAACTTCTAATTTATTCAAGGAAATTAAATTTCAATCATTTGTTTTGATAAAATTGATAAGACGGTTATTTCCGGTAGCTTAGAAATTGCTGTTGAAATTTATGGTCAAACTAACTCTCTGAATTGTACCCTTTGAATTATATGCTAATATAATAGTTTTATATTTATTTTTATAAGTTTGATTGTTTATTTTTTCATTGTAATTGATTCAACCGTAACCTATTAACTTGAATAATATTGGTATTTTTTTCAATTTTGGTAAATAATGTAATATTATAAGAAAATAATAGTGAATATTATTTAGTTCTTCTATGGATAAATTAACAAGATTATGATTATAACATGAAACATTATTTTAATTACAATAAATCAACTTATAGGCGACTACTAAAATGTCGGTACATAACCTAAAAAGATTTATTGCCTTTACCTACATAACAAACAAATTTCATACACAATTTTCAAATATCATGCATTAAGTTATTGCTATTCGCATGAATACCCCGACTCTTTAAAATGTATTTCGTGGGCGAACCACGGCTAAAACCACGTGGCACAGCTAGTCTTTAATGAAAGTGTATAAAAGAAATACATTTTAAAGACTCGGGGTATTCATATTAATTATGTAACCTATATATAATCTGAAAACTATATTAAAACTGTAAATTTTTATCCAAATCTGTGCACCCCGTTTTTACGAGAAGATTCCTTCACAAACATACATACTTCTATACTTACAAACTTCCGCGTTTGTAATATTAGTATGATAGAACATATTATATACGTGTATATCATCTCTATTAAAAAAAACATACTTAGAGATAGTGTAGGTGTCCCAATTTCAGATCTATCAAAGTTTCATACATTCTCCTCAAAGGATGAAAAGAATTGGACTGTAGGAAAAGTGAAATAAAAAGGTGAGATATTAAACAAGGTATGAACATAATTCGGCCTTAATTGGCCCACTGAGTGTTTTATCGCTAAATACTAAGTCCCAATAAATTATTTCACTCGACCATTATCCACGTTACACTCGTTATTCAGTTTTATTTCTGTTATAATTTTTAATTCCATGTAATCAATCGTAAGGCGAATGTATTGCCGTCAATAAAGTTTTATTTAGTTTTATGTATTTATACCGTCAGTAGCTTGAAAATATCGTTTTAAGGTTTATATTTATAAGCAAAATAGCAATTAATTCAAAGTCTTGAAAATATGTCCTTAATTATACTAGCCTTATCGTAGAAGCTATAATACGTATTCAAATGAACAAATAAACGCGCTAAATCGAGCTCTAGCCAAAAATCTAGAGCAATTATTCTAAAAATTTACATAATTTCTAGGACGATACGTATATTGTTTTTTAAATAAATAATGTCCTGTATAACCTCATGTTTTACATGGCATTGCTATAAAATATTTGTTATTGAAATTGTGGGCGTATAAACTTTACGTATTGTCTCCAAAATGTAGATCTAGACCTATTTATTATTGATTATTTATTGATAACCTTTAATACAGGATATTAACTTTGTAAGTGGATGTTTGAAAAATTTGAAGAAAATGTCATACCTATTATTTCGTTAGTAATGCGAATTATACGTGGAATGTACATTGTACATAAAAAAGTAAGGCATTTGCGGATTCGAAAAATGAACTATATTATTTTTTGGAGTAGAGCACGCTTCAGCACAAATTGGGCCTCAGACTGGGGAAGGTCACCCCCTCAGAAGATCGGCGTGAAATAGTAGCGTAATATGATTGCTATTTAATTTTCCTAGGTACCTGTTGGAAGCCCGTTCTTTTTCCTTTCCGATTCCAAACCATTCCTTTATTCTCTCAGACAAACATTTTTTTATCCCGTATTTTAGCGGGTAACGCGTTTGCAGAGACTGCCTCGGCCAACATTCACAGCCAGTGGTGGTCGCTTACCATCAGGCGAACCACAAGCTCAGATGCTCTCTGTAACAAAAAAATATATTTTTCATCAAGTAAAAAAATGCCTTTTATTATTATTATTAAAGATACAGACAATGTTTAAATTAAGGGTTACGATTTTCGCTAAGTCACGAAATTATACCTACCCGTCAATCGTTTGGATTCTTCAATTGATAAACAAACAACAATTGTGTACAATTTATTTCAAAGCATAGTTGTTTTATTTCTAAGTATGAAGTTGTGAAGGTAAAATGGAACAATTATTTTATTTGAGACATTGTATTACAGTCATTTAATCAAAGTTCAATTATGTTAAACTTCCCGCAATTTAACTTACGCTCGACGAAACCAAAAATAACTTACAATAAAATTATGCTTGGTTTTTAATAATAAATTCCTAAGATTTATTTCTAAAGTACTTTCGTGCTTCAGAGAGATTTCCTTTTAGCAATTTGAGTTATTTATAATTTGACTTAGTTTTTCTACATAAATACCTATACAATTCAAAGCAGATGTGAAATGAAATACAAATCTTGGTAAAAATACTGGATATATAAATTTCTAAAATAATAAAAGGATACATTGTAACGCCTACACAGAATTACAATGTAACAATTCAAGGATTTGAATCCATTCGTGTTAATAAGGTCGTTTGGATGAAAAAGAATCACGATATTTATTGCTTCAATAAGAGAAGGATATAACGATTAAATTGTTTTGGGTTAAGTTGAAATATAATTTAGAAATGTCACTTAAGGAAAGATCCCGTTAAACTCGGTTCCGGGTTCAACTAAATTTGATAAAACCGAATGATTCGTCACTGTATTTGATTGTGTTGAATTTCCTCAAAACCATCACCGATTTGGGGTAATTCTGATTTGTATGTGCCAATGCATAATGCTTATATGAAGGATTTTAATGTGATTATTTAACTTTTAGTACTTATATTAAATGGACGCAAGACCGCTGGCAGACTTTATGACGTTTTATCCATATAGGTATTTAGTTGTGCATTTTTAAAGCTTCTTGATATCTTTTATTGTAAAATGTAGGCGTTCATATTTCAGGGTTCTGTGACAAAATTGATTATATTTTAAGCTCTACAAGGTAAATCAGAGTATCGTATATCTTGTACTTTACTAAAGAATGTAAAGGTGACTTGTACATTCTTCATTGTTTATTTGTATGCGCAAGTTAATTGAATTCTAAAAATGTATATAATATAAATTATTATATATAAATGAATACCTATTTTTCTTGAGAATGCAGCGAAACACGTAAACAAGTGGACCGATTTCGTTAATTATTTTTTTGTGTTGTTTGTTATTGTCAGGTTGTTACCCTCAGATCTTATAAAAAATAAGATTTCTTTAAAGCTTTAAAAAATTAAGAAAACTCAACTACTAATTAAAATTGAATCATCGCGTAAGCTAGACTATTTCAATATAAAAAATTATGATTTTATGAGGGTTAAGATAAATGTAAAGAAAATATTCAAACCGGATGTTCAATGCCATTTCTTACGTTTCTTTAGTGATCGGCATTTCCCACATACACATATGACTGAGTAATATCAAAACATAAATAATATTAAATTACTGACTGGAAATATTTCTAATACATGAAATTCTAAGAAAGCGTATAAAGGATAAAAATATGCATTTTTTTCATGTATCAAGATCATTTTATCGTGTTGTTGTAGGATACGTGACAAAATGATAAAAACAAGGAAATTTTGAAAATATTGAAAAAATTAAGGCAATTTTTATAGGTGGGCTTACACAGAGCAGCCTCGCGAAGCAATGTTGCGTGAAGCAGCTCAGTCAGTGCTGCTTAGGTGAACGAAATCTGCTGGGCGGGACACGTGGTAGAGTCGTAACCGTTCCCTCAGGTCCACCCAAAGCATCGTGGGGCTAAAGTCAGTAGGAATCCGACATAACCACGGCTTCATCCCTAGCAGCCTATTTATGCAAGATTTCCCCACTAAATAAAAAAATACATACCAAGTAATCGCGGGTGCCGTCCTTTTCGTCGGTCGAGGCTGCTGGCTCTGTGTGGACGGCTAATAGCAAATTTTTAAGTTGACGGATATTTGTGAAAAGAAAGGATTGAATGGGCGTGGAAGAAATTTAACACGTGCTTGCGTGCGAAAAAACCACTGGGTTAAAGCTCGTTGGAACAGTAAAAATATGTTAATTTTTAAATAAAACTCTCTAATATCTCAAATAAAAACTCTCGTAAATTCATTTCAAACTAATGAGTAAATAAATACTAAAAACGTGTACTGAAGTTTTATAATTTAAATTTACCGAAAATAACTATAATGGAAAAATTACTAGACAATTTAATAAAAGCAAACTTCTGTATTGACGAACCAGCTATACGATTACAATATTACAATGAAATATAATGAATGTACCATGAAATCATCTTATTATTTTACCAACCAAACAATGAATTAAATTCGCTGAAATGACCCCATTATAAGAATCAACACAGTGCGTCAACTTGAACAACTGTCTACAATAACTTCCGAGTATTAATCAATAGGAAATCCAAAATAAATTGGAACTTACAGGAAAATAAACAATACCTCGAATAATATTGTTATAAATTTAATAATAACTAAAACGATAAGATTATTTTGTTGCCTCGATCAGGGTTATCGTATGTTTACAAATTTTTATAAACTGTTTATATTTCCACTAAGTGAATACACATGTTTGTTTTGTTATTATAACAGTCTAATCCGACACTAAATATCTTTATTATACCTAATTCATATTCCTTATTAGAATAGAAATAGCATGTAATCTTGTTGTTGTTATTTAATAGAGATAGAGACTGTTTAATTTCTGGGTATTTATAGGAAGATAATACTTATTATTAGCGAGTAAAACATTTTTAAATGTTTATAATACAATATTTTACATTGAGATTAGATTAAACTTATATAATTGTTATTGGAAATCAATACATAAGTAAATACATTTGGAAATTAAAGACTTTTTAACGGATTGTGTCTCCCCGTGACCACGCTCGCTGTAAAGTGTTCGAAATGTCGGGAAAATAATATAATGAATAAATCGCGTTTAAAATCCGTTAAAAGTCTTTAATTTCTAAATGTATAATACTCGCGTAAAATCAAACACTAGAAAGTAAATACATTTTGCATGTTACAGAAAATAAATCACACCCTCAGGACAACCATTTAGGGTCACTGACGTCTAAAATTAAAGTTCCAACTACCTTTTCATGAAGAATTATACCCGACTTCTTATGAAAAACAGTCATATTAATGTTACTCTCATAAAACCGATAAGAAAGACATTTATTTACCTTATCCTGCACCTCGCGCAGGTCAGATATATTCATTCTTGGCTATCAAGGTTCATACCAAAAATGCAGCAGGGATTTCCAAAAAAACACTATATAGCATTTATACAGAGATAAAATATAATGAATTGTTTGTTATTGTTTTTACTACATTTATATAAATAAGTACATATGAAATAATATAATTTACACATCGATTCTATTCAAAGAATAATCAAAATTCATTTGTCTATAAATTATGGTTCTTCAAAACGTTTGAACTTACTGCCTTGTATATAAATATGTACATATAGTAAGCATTTTAAAAAAAGTTAATTCTACTGCTCAAAAATCATGTATTTTAAAAATTCTTGTTATTTGAACTTTTCTTCCGTTGTGCCTTAATAAAATCATTTTTTTAACAACATCGTATACAAATGCGTATCATTCGTCCGTAATGTGGCGATAATCTCATACAATAGCTTCCAATGAATACATTCACGGTAGCTCAAACACGGATTACATCTGAGCCTTCACTTGAAGTTCACAGAACAGTAACATAGCATGTTTATTATCTAAGTTCTCGTCGGCGCCAGCGCATCGCCGCTGCGTCACAACAAGCGCAATATAGAATTTTCTAAGAAATTCCAACATATTTACATGTTATTAGAAATATTTTGTGACAAATAATCAACGGAAAACCATATAGAGCCGGATGCCACATTAAAATTAATGTATTTGTACTGAATAATAAAACCGTTAAGAAGTGGTAGAGTTAAATTCTTCGTCTTGTTTTATCACTTTATAATGAACGATATGGTTTTATTTATATAATCCAATCACACATTCTTTCAACTAATTGCGCAATTTCATATATTTGGTTCAATTTAATAAAAAATACATAATAAGATATATCACATAGATGCGCATCCTTGAACATCAATAAAATATGAAGTTAAATAAAATGCGTGACATACATTAATTATTATAACTGCATGTCAATAATCAAACAATAAAACCCATATAAGTATAACAATAATTAATTCCATAATTAGAAATACTAGGGTCACATCACTCATTGTCTAGCAATAAATTAATATTGATACCATAGATAATATAATACTACAGGATATACTAAATTATTTAATGAAGCATTTGCCTAAGTACTTGATGTAAGTGATGTCCAGATTGCAGGTTATAAAGAACAAGCACTCATATTGCGAATTATCAAAAAACGATTTGCAATCAGACGAGAGAGGAATAACGGGTTGAAATTTTAAGACTGACTTGACCTGATTGAAAAAAAGGCTATAAAGTATATAATACAATAATTCAGGCGCCTCTGCTTTAATGCCATAAGGAATGCCTGCATGATACAATATTTTTATTGTCCTTCAAAAAAGATTTGTCTCGTCCGCTTTTGATATTTATGTACACGGTAAAGTAAACACTATGGAAAAGCGCGTCTTAATCATGTGTATTTAATAAAAGGTATTCTTTTAACATGTCAATCAAATGTAATTTATTTTTTTAAATAATACTGTACTATAACTGTACTAAGTATCTTTTTAGTTAGACGGAGTTCCGTATCTAAATAAAAATATACTTAGTTTAAAAAGGAATTTTATTAATCTTTAAAAAAAAATCAAGTTAAATGAACTAGTTTCTTTCATTTCATTGTATGCAAGTTTTTCCATTTAAAATCTAGTTGCATTAGACTAGATTTCGTGAAAAAGCGAGTATCTAGTCCTAGATATAGAACGTCCTAGTTAACGTTAAGCTTTTGAAATCTTTTGTTCGTGAAAACAATTTTAATAAAAGTAGTATAAAAATGGAGATTCACAAAGAAATTAGCAATTTCAAACGAGAACCACTTTCGCGGGCAATCCCAGGCATTAAGAAATTTATTGGGCTCACACGTTTTTTGTAAAACTAATTAATAATGTGAAATTTTACAAGGTCATGCTAAATTCTGTGCATTTTCGAGTGACACAAGATTAATGTTCAATAGATATGTTATCTAATTAAAGATTTATTCCACGCCAGACTAGCGCAAATCTAACATGATTGATTTGGTATTATTTCTCTTATGAACGTCTATGGATTAGCATATATTGGGTTTTATTAAGGTCCATAAAAGAATTGGGCACAGCTTTTTATTTATTTACAACTATTACACACAGTCAAGAAAAAAGATGTGAACCTATTTATCATCTAGGTATGACTCATAATGTTCTCAATATTTAGAATATTTTTACGATTCTAAATAAAACGTATTATGTATTTCAAAATTTACACCAAATTATGAGACTAATGGTACGTTGAAAAAAAATGCCTAAAAATATTACTATCTTCTGATGTAATCAATATATTTATAATAATTTTAATCTATACTAATATTATAAAGCTGAAGGGGAATTCAGCGGTAATATCAGGAACTGCTGGTCCGATTTGAAAAATTATTTCGGTGTTAGATAGCCCATTTATCGAGGAAGGCTATCATCATGCTGATACCAACAGGAGGGGAGACACGCGGGTGAAACCGCGGGGCGCAGCTAGTAAGATCATAACGAGAAATGGGTAGGTCAATGTTATTTGAGATCCCGGATAAGGCTCACCTTATAATAATATCATTCGATGACTCATATAATTTCTTCATTGTCTATATTTTATATGGATTTAATAGACTATGTAGGCAATATTTAACACATGTTATTGTTTGAAAATAAATAAATAAACGAGAATTAATTCCTATCCTACTAATATAAATGCGAAAGTTTGTGAGGATATGTGTGAGTGTTTGTTACTCTTTCACGCAAATACTACTGAATCGATTACAATGAAATTCAGCACACATATAGAGGGTAACTTGGATTAACGCATAGGTTAGGTTTTATCCCGGAAATCCCACGGGAACGGGAAATGTGCGAGTTTTTTATTAGAAAACGCGGGCGAAGCCGTGGGCGGAAAGCTAGTATGTTTATAAAATAAAGTCTTTAGGAACATAATATTTCGGTTAACAGGAATATGTAGCTGATATCTCTACGTAGAAATGTTATTGTTTTTATACTGATAGAAAACTTTTGTTTGAATTACAAGAAATATTTGATAGATATTATCTGTAAACACATTAAATTTGATCTTATTTTATTATTTAATTTAAGCTAGTTAATATAATAATTAAGTTTACGAGAGCAACATAAACAACATTATTTTCATAGTTAAATCGAATGAATACCTACTTATAAATAAAAATTGAATTTCTTCTATAATTTTGAATGAATAGATACCTACTAATAATGAATATTATTTCAACTAAAATACAAAATTTAATAAAACAGGTTATCTATGTACGACATTTGTTTTTTAAATATTGAGTTGTTATTTTATATACTTTTAAAAATTTATCTGTTCAAATTGAAGTAATACCAATTAACGTAAAGCCCAAAAAGAAATACATTTTAAACTCAAAATAAAACATAAATTATTTATTTAGATGAATTTTTTTATGATGGAGAGATTTTTTACATTTTCCTTGCTTAACAGTAAGAAAATCAGTGGAATGGAAATAAAAACAAGTTATTTAATTACTTACTTAAATTTTCATCACATCACACATGAAATATATAAAATTCATTCACTGCGACTGATTAAAAATATATTATACTTAAAAAATTACTATTGGAATGCGCATGAAAAATCTAGTTCATTCTTCAGGGTCATATTGACAGTTTACATTCATATGTATAATAATATATCCATTTCTATACATCCGTACGACCAGGGGTAAAGGTTTCCCTAATACCCTAACAAAATAAAAATTGAGATGTCATTCCAATGTGCACTTTCATGAAAAATATAGATTAGGTATTACATTACTCTTCAAATTCAGAATAGTCAATTTTTAATTTATTTTAGTATGCAATTTTGAGAGTAATCGCTACGATACGACTACGGGTTACACAGGTACCCTAAAAAAATTGTTCTACAATATATGCGAAGACGAAAAATCATTCATAACTCGAATTCACGAAAAAAGTTAGAAATTAAGTTACCTACCTATTTTGGTGAATTCCATTTCTAGAATTATCGATACGACAGCGGATTTCCCAGTTACCCCAATAAAATAAGTGACCGGCAATGGTATGCGCACGGTATGCGGGATGATAAAAAATACGTAGGCCGTGCACATGTGTGCGTTACGTAGCTGTAGTGACGTTGTCACACGCGCGAGCTTTCCGCCGAAGATGAGTTGATGTTGCCAATGTATAAAAGCGAAGCGTCGATTTCGAAATCAACACAATGATTTGATATTCTCTAAGGAGTGTACACACGAGTTGGATAGATTTCCGCTAGTGATCGCAACCGTTGCAGTGCACGAGTGAACCTTTGAACTGTAACCGTTTTAGTGATTTTTTGGAAATAATATTTAGTGCGTACCTACAGGATGATTTCGCTAGTGGTAATATATTTTTTTGTATTCACAGAAAACTATTTTGTTTTATATACTCGTTTTAAGTTATACTTAGTATTTACAAAATATTTTTCGTAACTTAATATTCTTATTGTTTGATGAATAAAATAAATTCTCTTTTGAATATTTTTTAGATATATTTTAATATCTATTTTAAGGTCTATTTTATTTTATAATAATAATGAACTCCATAATGTAAAATAATTATATTTTTAAAATATTTTAAAAATGTATAAAAAAATTTATTCCACACCTATCGTTAAAAAATCCAAACAAATGTTAAACTTTATCACTTAGCTAATATTAGACTATTCATTAGTCTTCTTTAATTGACTCTTAAATCATATATTGTTTCTAATAATTGCAGTGTGTTTTCGCATTCTGCGCCGTAGCAGCCTTCGGCTCGCCTATCGAAGACGGCAGATGGAATCCTTATAAATATGGAGACAGTGGCAAGTAAGTAAATGTCATCATTCTATATGTAAATGCTGGTATTTTACATGTAATACCTCTAATCTTAATATATATATATAAATCTCGTGTTACAATGTTTGTCCTCAATGGACTCCTAAACCACTTAACCGATTATAATAAAATTCGCACACCATGTGCAGTTCGATCCAACTTGAGAGATAGGATAGTTTAAACATGTAGGAACCACGGGCGAAGCCGGGGCGGACCGCTAGTACTATTATAAAACAAACGTAGAATACCGAGTGCCACTTTGTATAAAATTACGATCCCTTTGATATCGGTTTTAATAAAAATAAAAGATACAATTTTCTTCCTAAAACAATATTCCGTGAACAAACGGTTACGGTAAAAAGTATAATCTAATATATTTCTAGAAATAGGTGTTAAGATCAGATAGCAGCTGCCAGGGAATGGAGCTTACCGAAAAAATATGTCTTGATATCTTTTTGTCTCTTCTCCTTGGATTTCTTAGAGATATTTCCACTTGGATCTAAAGGGCATATCTAAAGCGATCAAATATCTCGGATTATTTTTTTTTTATTATTTTCTGAGTATATTGTTTTGTTTTAATGTTATATCTTTATAATTTAATGAGGCTAGAAAATATTTAAAGCTTTCAAAAGCTCGAACATTTCACTTTTAATAATTTTTGTCTGAGAGAGATTTAGCGGCCACACTCAAGCAGCTGTGATTTTTATTTATTTAGTGTAAATAATTCGACTCTATTACTAATAATTTTTGAAATCCAATAACAAAAGCTTTGCGACCTAGAAAAAATATTTCTGAAAGTTTTTCGATGTAGTTATTTATTTTCATATCAACGTTTAAAATATATAAAAATAAAGCCAACTTACACGAAATATATATTCAAAAACTTAAGCATTGTAGGTACCTAATAGTTTTTTAATTTCTAATTCAATCTCTCTCCCCAGGTACATACCTACCAACGAAGGTAAATACATCCACATACCAAATCCATACATACACATAGACAACCCGTACGACGGTGGTTATGGCCCATACGCTCATATGTACGAGCCTTATGTCAGCGAAGCGACCCAGGATACCTACCGACTTGTTCTAACGCCGCCTAAGGATATCCCCTTCTATAAGGACGGCTACTATAAGAACAATGGAATCAAGATCATCAGCCAGAAACACAACTACAAAGAGGACAAATACGACTTCAAGTAAGTATTTTATACGTAAAATAACGAAAAGTAAAATATAATTAATATTTGTTCGATTTTCATCATAAATAATAGACCACTAGAGACTTGAAAATAATCCTAACATTTTTAATAAACTCGACATACCATTCACATTCATTTAAAAGTTACCTAAAATACACATTACATTCGCTTAAATTCGTAGCACTTAGCTTTATTGAAAATGCTATTCGTAAAACTGTTAAAAATTCAAAATATCACTAGCACATACAACAAAAATACGAAACAAAGCATTAAATACACATTTTGTATGGAATTAGTGGGAAATAGTTCTTAGTGCAAAATACAATTTAATAAATTTCCGCGCTTTTAAAAATATTTTTGTTATAACGTAGAAGCAGCTGTTACATTCGGTACGTATTTTACGAAGTATTGTTTTATAAAATCGTATGTTCAAGTTGACACAATTTTTCGATAATTTCGACTCGTGATATATTTTCCTTAAAATTGCAACCACTGGCGAGTTATATTTCCGCATAGCTCGTTCATCTTAAGAGGTCATTAATAAAATATTAATATACATATCAAAACTGGATTAATTTATGATTTCCTTATAACATAAAAAATGATGGCATTCTGTAGATTGATAAGATGCTCCTATAGCAAAATTACATTAGCATTTACAGGTCATTAATGTATGTAATATATTTTAGATTTCTAAACAATACCATCCTTGGTTGAATGCCGAGCTTATCTTGTAGGTTTGGATATTTGCATAAGGCACTATAGCTAAATACTCCGTTATGTTAATTTGTCTAGACGCTGTTCAGTCTCATACAAATCATTAGGTGACATGAACAACAGTAGCAGAAATATTAATCCGGCAGTGTATTAAATCTCCTCGCCAGGAATGTACTTAGTCATATGCAAATAAGTTATTAACCGTGCAAGTTATGATGATAATTAACAAAACACATTTATTTTAATTACTTTATTATGCACCCGGAAATGCAACTCTATCCCCGTAAATATTAAAGCTTTGATAATTTTCTCGCTTCGTCAACCGGTGTCCTTGACCGACTGTAGAATTCGGCGCTCGTATCGGCTGTGGCGGTCACAGTTCAAATCATTTATATTCATTTACGACACACTTATTGATATTCACACGCCAGAGTATCATTCATATTTGATTAACAATGTAACGTATGATATAACACTGAACTTTACATCAACAGCTGTAGCCATGTATGCGAGAACTCGTTTAAAGGAATTTCTGTTATGTTTCGTCTCGAGCATTAATAGATGTCTATCAGTTAGCTTATTTTTCTTCTTTTATTTACAGTTTCGAAACTGAGAACAAAATCCGCGCTAAAGAGAACGCGATTTTGAAGAACCCCAACACGATCGACGAAGGAATCGCATCAAAAGGTTTCTACGAATACATCGGGCCTGACGGTTTCATGTACAGAGTTGACTACACCGCCGACGAGAACGGTTTCCGTCCCAAAGTGAAGAGGCTAGAAACTCCGTACTCTGGCAAATGGGTGCTAGAAAAAGTCAACTAAATCAATACCTAAGCACCAAAAATGTAAACCTAATACTTTCCTCACTACATGTATCAGTATTTTCAAATAAGTAGACCGTGTTAACTCAACTTCACGCATCAATTGAAATTAAAAGCAATGTCACGTACCTCACGAATGTGACATTTCTATGAAGTCAATTCTGAACAAATTATTCATGAACATTATTTATAATTTAAAATTGTAAATCATGAATTATTTTGTTTTTCTAAATTTAGTACAAATTCCTGTCACGATATTATGATGTTCCTCGATGGAGGAAAGCTTTTTGTCTGGTTAGATTTAATATAATTTATATTTTAGATGTAAGGCCTTAGATGTTTCGGATTTAGATACTTATTTATGAAATGTGATAATAAATTTATATTTCCATACTAAAAGTTTTTATTTCTTTAAAAACCTATAAATGTTATTGAACTTTTATTGGCCGATAATCGTATTTTATTCTCTCCCTTTATTTACATAAAATATTGGCCCATAAACATTTTTGTGTAACCAGTAACAACGTGTTTATGCATAAAAAAGTTTGTGCAGTATAAACCGTACCTCGTAACTTTTTAATGTCTCTCATCAAATTTTGTTAATCGAGGCTGAAGAAGTTAAGTTTGGAGACAAAAAATAACAGAAACAGTTCAAAATAGAGTATAACACAATAAACATTAGATTTAAAAATAAACTCACATAGATGAATGTTGTACTTTTTTGAAGCTACTTACAAACCACATGATTTTCTATAATATTCTAACGCACAAAATGTATGTGCTGATTCAATCCAATTTCGTGATAACAGAACATGCAATATGCATTTAAATATTAAAAGCTCTTAGCCGAAAATAAACGAGAGCCATTGAGCAGCGCAAGATCGTAAAACCATGCGTACTAGGGCACTGGCAAGAATTTCGTTGAAATTGTTTTGGCTCCAGCTTATGAAGGCTTTTACTACGCTAGGTTAGTGGAGACCATTGCCAAGTAGTCGGCGCCGGTTTGACCGACGCAGTGCGATCACACGCGGATGCTGCACTGCGCAGTGCTTGCATTCCGATTATTTCTTCAACTACATATGCCACTGCCAAATAGAACTAACCCGCCAACCCCTTCAAACCCCTTAACATTCTATCAAGACGATATGTCGTGTTGACTGCCCGGGTGCAACGACTTTCCAAATATTTTCATACGGGCGTAAAGGTTGTGAGTACATTCGTTAATTTTATAAGACATTAATGGTATCCAAATGCAAATGAGCAGGGTTCGATTACCGTATCAGACCAGTAAGTTGTTATTGCTACTTTGTTACGCGGACTCTAAAATCTTTCGACATAATATTATAGTATGTTAATTCTATTACAATAAAATTCTAGTTTAAAACACCTTCATGGATGCCATTTTATTTTTATTGAAATGTGTTGTGTTTAAACAATTAGCATTCTGAACAGATTGGTAAAGACGAGACTTTTTTATGTGGTATAATTAATTTTTAGTTTAAAATTCAATCCTTGGCCAATTTATAGTGAAATATTTAAACTACATTACCATGACTAATGTTTAACATGCCCGAGTATGAATAATTTGATCAGATATAGATTATCGAATTCAGTTTCTAACTATATAAAAAAAAAGAAACATTTTTGAACACGTTATTATATAGAACTAGTTTAAAATCGCTAAACATCTTTGTTTTAAATACGGATTTTCGTCACTAAACTGATTTGCAAAACCATTTCCTACTCTATTAAGACACTTAATCCAACCTATAAAATCAACTGGATTACAGAATATATGTATAATCAATTAAACAATTTATAGGTAAGTTTAAAGGAATTTTTCAATGTGTTATATCTTGTTAGAACGATTTAGCGGTTCGGAACGGCCGGAAGAAGAGCGGACGTCGGGGCCTGCTGGCTTAATTGGCTGAAGACCAAGTTTCCAAAAAGAAACCTCCTCCGGAAACGTGATGTGGTTGAGCGAAAAAGGAAAGATAATTACACTATGTATTTGCGATGAAATAGTTTTCGCTAAATGTGTGAATACTTGGATTCTTAATAGTTGTATATTGTTTAACGTGTGGTAACTGGTACTAGGTTTGACTTCTGCGATTTTTTAATTTTACAAGTTGAAGATAAAGGTTGAAATTAATAAATATTATTCACAGTAAAAAAAATATATGTATATAGTGCAAATAAAATAAATGTATCGCACGAATACATAGCGAATATTTCTAGCGTTGTTTGAATGCACGCAACCCGAATAACAAACTTTATAAACTATTATAAAGTTGCAGTTGCACTGGTTAGATTCTGACAACTGTTAATGTAATATTCTTGGTAAAAAATTATATATATTATGTTGAATCTATTTTGTAAGATATGTGACTCTTATTGTGTAAATTAAAAATCTTCTTCAACTCAGCCCAGAAGAAGTTAACTGGCAAGGGTTTTATGAATATAGGTTATGAAACAGTTATTGGTTTTACAGTTTTTAATCAGAATATCTTTGGCAATATACTGTAATAGCCTTCATCGTTCGATTGTAATTATATTACTGTAGGCTTCGAGTAACAATTTTAATTAAGTTTTGACATGTTTAATACAAACGCTAAAGTTAAAATTAAACGTCTGTGTTAAAGAACAGTACTTTGGTAATGAAAATCCAAACACTTATCTATTAGGAGTAGCGGCGAAGCGAGCAAAGGCTACACTGTTGCTGAGTGGAACCATACAAAGTATCAGATCTATTTACCGTTCAACAAATGGACCATTGGAATACAATTCTTTCAGTTTAACCACATTGAAATAACATAAAAGTTTGTCCGTGATTCTGGACACATTCCAAATAAGGTAACTGTCGCCGACATCCGCCGGGGCAACTGAAAACTTCTGCAAACACAGTTCAATCAGCAATTGGACTTTATTACAAGGGGATAGAGTGCAGAACGGTTACACGAGCGGTAAAATGTGTAAGCTATAACCAACTGTTCGCTTCCGGAGTCGCTGGCTACTCGCGAAGTTTTATATAGCCAGTGGATTGAATTCGGAGGTGATTATTACAAACGGTGTTATAAATTTCGACGAAACATTATTTTACTAGAAAAATATATACAAATGTACAAGTAGAGTTGTAGAAAACATTGCAGATATTAATTATATGAAACAACGTGGAATTAAACACAAACTCGCAAGACCAAGGCAATCAAGGGCGTCATCACTTCATAATGTAGATATTACTTTGTCTTTATGTCCACTTTTGATAACTATCTTAAGCTTTGAAATATGTTAAATTTACTTGAAATGAAGGTCTGATTATTCTGTAATGAATTAGTGTTTATAAATTTTTCTTGCCTTTGTAAATTTGTGCATTCACTCAGGGCATATTTAAGTTCAATGTTTTAAGCTAAAATTTTTAAAAAAGTTAAAAACAAAGAAAGCTAGAATTCAATGTACGGTAATTGATATTATTCGATGCCTATCTAATCTCAAAGCGATTAGATAGGCATTGTCTTTATAAAGGCAATGCCTTTCTTAACAAATAATATTTACTTAAAGACTTAGCTTTTCACTCCAAGTGTTGTTTTTATTTAAAAAATACACTATAAAGAAAGTACTGAATTTATAACACCTTATTGACAACACTTTACCAGTCAATAAAACCACTTTCTTATTGAAATCTCAGCGTGTGTCCTTTAGTTATACCAAATGCACTTCGTGAAGTGTATTTTCCTAATTATTACAAGCATTTATGTAATAAAATTCATGTTTTACATTTATACAACCTTATTTCTGCGTAAGTACTTGTAAGTGGCCATTTTGCGTTTTGGGTGGTCAGTAATTTAGATATTGCTTTCAATTTACATAATCTGGAACGTGTCACAACATTTGTACTTTATTTTTTGTAATAACAATAATAATATATTTTATTTACAATAAACATAATATTATGGTGTTAAATATACTGTCTACAGATAAATTCCCATTTAGCAATTTCTTTGTATTAAAATATACTAACTACAGATAAAGAAATTGGAAAATATAATAAATGAAGTTTATTGGCCCGGAACTTGTGATTGCACATTACATTTACGCCCTTGAATTGTACTTGCTGTATGCTAAGCAAGAAAAAGATGTCTATTGAGAAATACATTTTATAATACATACTTTAAAATATAACATAGCATTTTGCAATTCAATGTGTCAAATATATTAGCTTACATTGAAATCACTACCATTTATTTCACTAATTTTTCATGTCCTAAAATTATTATAACTTACGTTACGAACATCTAAAAATAATTATCAATAAACAAATTATTAGCAAAAACATAATGTGACCTACTTTTCCAATCAATTACGTAACTAAGAATCCTTCTTAAATCACAAACCGTTAAGTAATCATATTATATGCACATTGTTATAAAATGCATATTATAATATTCAAACTACAAAGCGCAAAGAATAAAGTATATTGTGGCAATAATCACAATGCAGTGTCACGAAACGAAACAGTTTCCTCTAAAACTATAGTCGTAAAACATCAGACGGAGCTCGTCTTGAGAATAACGTATGTTAAAAAATGCAAACAGGGAAATTTAATGGTTCGTGAAGTAAACCAGATAGGAGTGCTCCTCGGGATTGCCTTCAATAAGAGAAGCAACTATTCGTCCCTTTTTATACCCTTATATTGTTCCCTCTTTTTTAAATACCGTAACGAAATTGTGTTTCGGATTACCATTTATCTGAGCTAGTTTGCTCTAACTCGTATCTCTACGAGTTTAGTTTTATATCCATTTTCTATAATGCTTTTTGTCTTTATAACACGATGTTTGTAAAACAGCTTTCTTAGTAGATGAGCTTTACTGCATTAAACATAGTCATTAAACAACCGCGCATAAAATAAATGCACTACCAACTTTAACAAGATATAGTGGAGAAATATATCGTCGTATATGAAAACAGATAATGTATGGCTGTTGGCAGTACTGTTCAATAGAAAGGCCGAAGTTTAACGTTAGAAATAAATGATCTCAGCTATAATACTTCTGGATGGAGGCCAACATTTGAGCAACACTAACACGGTACCATTTTCCTAGATCTTTGAATTATTGAGGGTAGTTGCTTGCCGCATACAAAATAGATTTGGTTATGCCGGCCAGACCCATTAATATAAAAAGAAAATAACTTGGGTGTAGTGACAAATTTACAAGATCAAATTTATAAGATGGTATATATTTATATAACATGTCTACGTTTTATTTTCGCAATGAAAACCTTCATCAACTTCGCTCTAGGTGATGAAGAATAAAGCCATATAAGGTCGATGGCACAGATTTATTTTATGAACAGATTTATAAAATAAACACGGTAAATCCCATTATTTAACACTCACGTAATACGAAAAATAATAAGATCACTAAAATTTTTATCTTATACTTTTCTACACTTCATTTGCGTGGCTTTAAATATCATTATTTAAAGCCACGCAAATGCATTTTTAATACGTTATTTTTTTAATTCTCACTTAAGCACTCAAAATTATTGCAAATTATTATCATAAATGTAGTTAATAAAATTGGCACTAATATATTTTGGTTAAACAATTAAAAACAACATACGTCTGCTGAAATTATATTAGGCATCTCAATAAATACAATCTGTTCACTTCACTGTAAAGTATGCAAATATTCATGTGCTTACGCCAAACAAATTTCAACGAAATATAAACCCATTTAAAGGGGTCTGATATTATGAATGTTGCTTTAAATATTACTTACTATCACTTATTATTCTAGGCCATTGAGTAGAACATGGAAATTGCGTTTCATACTGTTTATATTGGGGTTGGCAAAAACGGATGTCGGGAGATAAGAGCAATATAAGCTATGAAAGCAAATTTGTATACTGCGTAAATATTATAATAGAATAATAAATCAGAATGCTACGAAATATGAACAACGGCAGCGTATTGGATTTTCTGTAGTAAATGGGTGTATGGGCGAACTAAAAACGAACATAAAATAGCAGTTACGTGACAAATAAATTTATTTTGTTCTTTGAAATAATTAGGCGATCATTTTCGTTAGATGTAGCATTTCAAATTGTGGTCGAAAACTCTAATTATAGACTGTAAGTAGCCTAGTTAATAACGCTGTCTTAATGTTTATTCGAGGAAAAATGTAATTACAAATTAAGTTTGCTCAAAAAATATATCACGTAGGAAAACACTGCATAAAATATTTTGGTGTTAACAATAAATACTTAAAAAGTGAGCGCAAAACGGAAATAAACTTGCACCTCGAATGTTTTACACGTTTTATAAATGTAAATGGAAATTTAAATAATTCATTAGCAGGAGAAAGCGTTAAAAGTTTCAAGACAAGAATTTACATTAACTACGAGTAAAATTACTACACTTGAAAATAATAAACAGAAAACAAGATGCGCTTAAGGAGCCACTTAGCTCGGACACGCCCGAGTGTCACTTCAGTTTTTAATTAAATGAAAGTGAAAAAGTAACTGAGAAGGTAGGGTAATTTGTCAAAATTAATTAAAAAGAAAACGAAGGAACTGACGAATTACAGTTGCTCTAACAAGATCTCGAGTATTCGCCAAGTCGTTGGCCCGTTTGTTGTCTAGCTAATTACATCCTTGATGAGGTTGTTCCGTTCTGTGAATTATTGAAAACAAGCTGCCATACAGAGCAGCGTAATTTGATCGCCATCTTGATATTTGGCGCACCATTTTGGGAATGTAGGTAGATAATAAAAATGTTAAATGCGTTGATGCAATCACTCATTTGTGTTTTGTGTTCGATTTAGTGCTTTTAGCGTTGTTTTATTTGTTATTAAATTGATTAATGGAAAATTGAATGTTTCTAGACCAACCACTTCATTAGCAAAACAATTGTCAGTATTTTTTTTTATAGTAATAAAAAGGTTGAGCAAATATACCCAAAAAATATCCTTTGATTAATTTTGTATTGTGTTTGTTGATTCTCGTTTTCAAATGATTAAATAAAAAATGTTGAAAACAATTCAGTGGGTTTCAATAATTAGATGAAATGTAATCGTATAATATAAGCTTAGTTATAAATAGTCATAATAACCATAATATATGCTAAGCACTAAAAAGCATTTTACCAACACTCCAAAAATAAAATAAAATGAAAGTGTTCGGTTAAAGACATTGAACAACACAATTCTCGTAAAGAGTTAGGGTAATCTTGGCTCCCTCTACGGATGCGGTCTTTACATACAAAAGGCCGAATTGGCTTCGCTGATTGAATTATGCCCCTTTTCCTTCATGCCTTTGTGAATCATTTATATTTCACTGCTTTATACTTGGATAGTAAACACTATAAATATTATAGTTTTTTACGTTTATGTTATTGTAAATGTATATTTGGTAGAATTTTTGTAAGTTTTACAAATCCTGGAAAAGCAGAAACTCTGAATATAATAATAAAGTAAAATATTTTTTTAAACAAAGATGAGACTCGAAAAAGCATTTTTTTTATAAATAAGAAATTTAAAATACAAAAAATTCGATCACGAGGCCTGGCTATAAAAAGAAATACTGAAATATTCAAGTATTTTTTGGTTTCGCTTAGTATTGGTAGATCTGTAGTCGACAGTAGCTAAAGTAGTACATTGAACAGATTAATATTGTTAGCTCAGAAGAAAACTTAAATAAAATAGTTGAAATGATGTACTTCGATTAATACGACCTGTCAATAACGGTAGTCGGAACAAAACAAATCACATTTTGTAGCTATATTTTATTTTTTAAGAATAAATAGTTGATGTCGCTTCTTCGTTTAGTCAATATAAACCGAAATGATTCATACTGATGAATGAACTATTGAGTTCTCCGAGCACACGTGTCAGAAGTGAAAACTTCTTTGGCAAGATTCAAACATACCAATATCGTCACCTTACTCCATAACGTGACGGTATTGCCATGGTACGGCCTTGAAATTTTACTCTCAAAAAAAGTAGGTACTACAGTTTAATGGGACCACAAGAAAACGCACTACATAATAATTATTTTAATATGAAATATAAATACTCAATAAAGGTACACCACTCTAAAAGGTTCGTCCTGATTTTTATAATAACATTTCATGGTTGCCTTTTATTAATGTTTCTTTAACGATTCAGGCAAAAAACTAATTAAATGATATCAATTTATTTTATCCCAAAAACGTTGTGTCAAGAAATTAAACATACTTAAGAATTTACCATGTTATAATTATAATAGAAAAATAAAAAAGTTCTGGTAGTAAAATTTTTAATGTTGCATGTTCACGGGATTTTGTATTGAAACTTTAAATAATTTTTTGAATTATTTGACATTTTTATGGGCACTTAATTATAGCCAAGGTAGCACTAATTTCAGCTACTGGTATAAGTGATTTATAAACATGCTAAGGTAATTAAGTAAAAATCTGAAGATGACCTAGAATCCTGGGATAAACCATGTTAATAGTTATACACGATGATGTCAGATTTCTTTAAACTACTGTCTACATTCGTCGGTTTCCTTATTTAATATTTTTGAATAATTAACATTATTATTGTCATAAGGACATCGAACAAATATGCAATTTAATTAAGTATAAACTATACGTATATCAAAGACATGAAAAAGTGTTAAAAATATAGCAGTCCAACAAATAATCAAATCTCAAGTTTTTACACACAATATTCGTCCACTTAGCAAAAGGAAAAAACTTTTAATATAGCCAAATGATATTCGGCTATCGATTTCACGCGACCGAATTAAGACGTCCTAGCAAAACATTTATAAAATTAAATAGAACAAACAACAAGCTACCTATCCATTAAAAAACCAACAAACATTGTAACCGTTAAACAACTTTCACCCATACACAAGACAATAGTATTAAAAATACTTGTGTCAAAACAACATATCTCATCTATTTGTAATACACCTTATCGAAGTATTTATTAACAATACTCATAAGAATGCTAAATATGGGCGCGGAGCCTCTCATTGTATTCTAAACTAGCTGTGCTCAGTGGTTTTACCCGCAGTGTTCCGCTCCTGTTGGTCTTAGAGAGATGATATATAGCCTATAGCCTTCCTAGATATCTAAGGCTATCTAACATTGAAAAACATTTTCAAATCGGACCAGTAGGTCCCGAGCACGTCCCGAGATTAGCGCGTTCAAACAAACAAACAAACTCTTCAGCTTTATAATATTACTAGCTTTCCGCCTGCGGCTTCGCCCGCGTTTTCAAAAAAAAACCCGCATAGTTCCCGTTCCCGTGGGATTTCCGGGATAAAACCTAGCCTATGTCACTCAGAAATGATGTAGCTTTCCAACATTGAAAGAATTTTTCAAATCTGCCAAGTAGTTTCGGAGCCTATTCAATTCATACAAACAAACAAACAAACAAAAAATCAAACCTTTCCTATAATATTTGTATAGATGTATAGATAAAAAATAGTATAGATTATAATAAACTATCGATAAATGTAAAATTGTGGAAACTTAACACACCTAGTCGTGACCTAAGTTTAATCACATTACCATAAAAGACATAAAATCCAATTTTAAGGCCTGAACTATTAAATGTTTTTGCACATTCGTGGGCTTCGATTTTCACGCTGAATTCCTGTAGACATATGACGTTTTATATTTGAGGATTGACGAGCTCAATGAATCAGTTGGGATTCAATTCCATCGTATAATATTCTTAGATGCAAAAGTCATATATTACATAATACATTGTCATGTATTCGCACATTGTAATGGGTAAAGGGCAAAAATTACATGGGCGGGCATTTATATTTATAAATCAGATTAAGTACCTACTAATGGTTAGATCGGTGAAAGGACACACACCATAGGACTTACACACAAATTACAACTCAGTGTTGAATATCGACCCTTTCTTTAAATCGTCCTCTAATTGAATAATCATTATAAAATATTATATTATGCAACTGGTCTAAAAGTTTATCGTTAAAAAAATTGAAAAGCATAACGTGGTTTACAGTGCAATCTAATTGAATTTAAAGCGATTAAAATACAAGAAACAGAAAGTAATTAAGTTTAAACTTTTCCGACAGAACACAAAGCCGCTTGAAACAAAGAAAACTAGAAAAAAAAACGAATAAAATTACAAAGCGAAACGAACTCGTCAGCAATGTGTCGACCCCGAGCCAATTGAATTTCAAAGCTGACAAGCGTCTACCACAAAATTTATTCAAAGAATAAATCTGAAAATTTGTAGATCTAAAGGCATGAAGGCAAAGTGGCGCCGACGCGTCGACACAAAGGAATTTCTAAATTTCACGGCTTCCGCTTTGCCTATTTGTATTTATATGCGAGGGTAAGAAATGACAAACGACAGTGTGGAAGCGAGGAAAACTGTAGGCGATAATCTGTACTAGAGGCTGGACCCAATGTCACACTTCGTCACCACGGGGGCTTCACTTGCAACGAAATGAATTCGTTCCGCTGTACTTTCAGCTAGCTTTGGAAAAATTATTGTTACAATAAATATTATCATCAGTATTTTTCTGTTTCCAGATACAATTTATGTAGGTACTAAATTTCGTGCCTTGCCTGGAAAATAAGAACGCAATATATGAAAATTTTGTTTCGTTTATTTTTATAGTTTCACTGTGACATAAAAATAATTTACTTTCATCTCATACGTTTTGTTAATAAGAATAAAAAAAAATGGAATAATACTTACCTACCTATGTTGGGTTTATCAGATATATTTTATTAAATACAGTTAAATAATTTATTGTTAATTGATGCGCCTTATCGAAAAGCATGACAATATTTATTGAATCGTTATGTTTGCATGATTTCTAACGAGGAGTCCAAAAATACAACGCTCAATGAAATAAATGAACAAATCTAATAAAATACATTAAAAACAAAAAAAGATCCAGACTCTGCTCAGGTATTAATTAAATAATCGATTATTTTAACTATTAGTTAAATAAGGAAGAATACATCTGAAGTATATTGTTTTTCAGTCTTCAAAACATCGTCAGTATTTCGTCGCACGCTTCGCAGCAATTCACAAAATCTAATTTCCAAGTAGGAACGTAGTTCCATACAATTCGTCGTGTATATTTTCACGTTAGGAAACTTTGCCATAATAAAATAGAAGGCGTACTAAAATCGAAATCATTATCACCTATAAAATGTAGGTATTTATGAGATAAATTATGTTTTTCCAGAGACTGAAACCTTGACTTGACTTGACTGAAGACTAAAACCTATCAGCCTCGGGACTTCCACTACTGGGTATGATTATTGAGAAAGAAGTAAATAAAAATGACAAAGGATAGGTATGCTAAGCTACCTGAATTCGTGAAGTTATAAATAAAGCATAATTTATAATATTTTCTGTCTTAACAACTGTCCAAATAATTTTCTGTAAACTGAAAGTCACCAACGGAAAAAAAATTGTTTTTCAAATTTGGCTTCACGCCGTGCAGAAAAAAAATATTGATGGGATATAAGCAAGGTATACCTAATATGTAAAAAAAATATCTTTCTAATGAATAATCTAAAGCATGGACGTATAAAAAAAGACGGACGGTATATCGCCTAAACATTGAGTGAAGCCTAGTAATGGCGGCGAAACATCCATGTGTGTGTGCCATGTTGCCATGGCAACAGCTGTGTTGATGACAATGGCGGCTGTATTTTTTTCTATAAATTTTGCCGTAATAATTTTGTCATTAAAACATAAAAGAAATAACTTGCTTCCCTGTGGAATGTAATCCCTTGTGATTTGTTATTTAAAATTGTACTGTTGCGACACCATTTAACCACGCAAGACGGCATTTTAAATATTTTTTGTGAAACAGTGACGCAGTTAATCAGTCGGTAGTTCACGACGTAATGGCGGCCGACTAGCTTACTATGGTGAGAGTGTGTGCGTGTTTATTGTCTTTACACGATCGCTAGCTTACTATGGTGGCTTCACGTTGTTAGTTCGTAATACGGCGTCCGTCTTTTTTTATACGTCCATGATCTAAAGATCTAAATCAATTTGATGAATTTTTAAATACAAGTCCAAGATCTTCCATGATTTTACCGTGAAGCAGCAAAAGCTGATATTAAAAACGCAACGAACACAACAAACTAATATGATTTGATTATAAATAAAGAACAGTTACTTTATTAAACGTATATTAAAACATTTACTCAAAAGATTAATATCATTACTCTTGTCGCGTGAGAAAGATAATTATGAAATTTAAGTTGTATCAATAATATCTTGTACACTTGCTGGTAAAAAAAGGTATCAAACATTTCAATAATACTGTTGAATGTATTTCTTAATAAATTACACTTTCTAATGATAATTCATGCATCAATTTAGGTAAACGTTAAAATATTTAAATGTAATGAACTTTTTACGACAGAACTAATAAGTTTTGAAGTAAAACTTCTTTAGGCGCGTTGAGAGTAACATTTTCAGGTCGCATCGTGGCAATTTCGTCACGACATGGAGTATGGCGACGATTTTGGTATAAATGTGAATATTCCAAAGAAGTTTCACTTCTGACACGGGTGTTTATAGAATATCTATTGATACATACTTACCTATTTTATAAAATCACAAGCTGCGCTTCGCGATTTCACACTCGTGGCTCCGCTCCTGTTGATCTCAGCGTCATGATATAATAAAGCCCATAGCCTTCCTCGTTAAATGGGATATCTAACACCGAAAGAATTTTTCAAATCAGACCAGTAGTTACAAACAAACAAACACTAATTATTGTAGTATAGATTGAATCAAACATGTACATACGCCCTCAAATAATAATATATAAGTTACTGCAATGTTAATGCAATAAAAAATCCCAACGACTCTGTTCAACAGTGTACAAGACATTGCCGTCGGCGTTCACATTTCAATAAATCTAGAGAAATGACGGCTAACGCGTTAAGCAGTCACCATCCCGATGGGTGGTCGCCAGACGCTTCTACGCTCATTTCACGCATACAAAATAATATCAAAGGGGTAACACGGAAATAGTACCAAGTAAGGATTTATGGAGTTAATTAATTTTTCTTTAGTAAGAAATTTTAATGCGTTACGGATTTAATGTCACATACTGTTTTAACAAATGGTAATTCTTCTATGTTTGTATGGATTACCTGTTGATCCGGAATGAAATTTGGCATACTAAGGCGAACACAAGGCGAAGTTCTCATAACAGGGTATGAATTAAGTGAAGAATATCATGATTATGTATGTTAACGTGTCTCTATAGACGCTTTATGCTTGAAGAAGGAGTTTGTGACAATTATAGACGTCATTTGAAGTCGTAAGAGTAGAAGAATAATTTAAAGTGATGAGGTCAGTGGGCGGTAAGCTTATCCTTCTAAGACAAGCTTTTTTTTTACTCTTTATATATTTTACAACACAATACTTTCTGTATTAAAACAAGTGAAGTTCTATGAGATTGTTATCTTTAATAATTTAAATTATTTATTTCGTTTTTTAGATGCAGCAAAGGGCACTCAATCTTCAGGCGCTTTTCGCTCCTGCTGTCCTAAATTGACTTATCCCTAACATACAAAAGATTGATGGTAAAGTGGTGCAATATATTTACAGTAGGTATATAGAGTCTTATTTACGATGGTGGGAATAGATAGAACTTTTGTCTACATGACTACCGTACTATTAAAGGATTTGAAAAAAGCTATTTAATATTAAATATTATTACCTGAAAGTTTTGTGTATATGTCAGGAATGAATTTATTAGGATGGTAATAAAATAAAAGCTCATACGAGTATATAATATCATACTTACAATTCGAATGCTTTTGGATTAAGGAACATTTAAGCTGGAATAGCATATTTTAAGCTTCTTTTTATCAGCTACAATGCAATAAGCAGTCTACAGAAATAAAATAATTGAATTATGATGAATCCAATCGTAACTACCTTTTACAAGCTTTATTTATCGCATTTGTTGTGAAAATAAAAAGTATCAAACAATAAAACAAAATAATAACAAATACGGATAAAATAACAATCCATAGGCCTCGCTCTAATTAATACGAAGTTAATTGGAACAGTGAATTGAAATCAAAGCTGTTTTTTGTTTGTACCAACTTTGTACTCACGTTACAAAAAAGCGTTCAAAGTGAGATCTAAAGTCGAGTTGCCGGTTAGCTTGGTTGGCAGTGACCCTGCGTTCCAAGCCACTCGTGGGTGTGGGTTCGATTCCCACCCTGGACAAATATTTGTGTCATGAACATAGATGTTTGCTCTATGTATGTGTGTTAATTATCGATAGAAGTATTTATTTCAAATTACATATATTATATGTATGTTTTTCAGCCATCTGGGTTCCATAACACAAGTAAAATCTTAATATGGGATCAGATCATGCCGAGTGTGAAAATTGTCCCGAAATATAATATTTATTATTAATTAAAACACGCGTAATACGCTCTAATAAGTAAAGAGAGCGAGGTCCCGAGAAAAATTAGCAAGAATTAATTTAGTTAACGTCGAAACTTATAATGAGAAAATTGCTAGTTCGCTAAGATGATATACGGTATACCTACAAAGTTTAATATAAACTTTACGATATCTAACTTAAGAGATATAAACGGTAATAAACAGGTTTATTATTAAAGTTTAGTGCTATATGGAAATATTAATTTGTTAGTGTCAGTCGTAGTCTTGCATATTAAATTTGTTTTAGTTATTTCTTGCATGCTCCGAAGATAGCCGTTTTAGTATGGAACTCCTTTCTTTTTCTAATGTTTATTATTCAGGGAAACTAGTTTTTATAATAATATATTACCTTTATAAATTACCTAACTATACAGGGTGTAATCGTTAAGTGTGCACAAGCGATTATTCCGTAACTATTGCAGATATCAAAAAACTTTAAACTGATATCGAAAGTACTTAACCTAATGAGTAAAATGGCCATAATAAATTTTTAAAAATAAAACGAGAAATAACCAAAAATGTTACATTAAACGCTCCCATACAATTTAATTTATTTCCCATACATTTTGTATTCATAGTAGATTTTCGAAGTGACGTCCTTATTGTGCAATACAATGAGGAGGTCTATTTACAGTTTCTAAATGAACTTCCCTCCAAATTTGCGAAGTAATTAAAGCAGAAAACCAAAAAAACAAAAAAAAAAGCTAAAATCTTTCATATTAAATGTATAGGTTGATCCAAAAGTAATGATAATTGGGTATTTCCTGTGCACATAAAAATATAAAATAAATGTTTTATGCTTGCTCATGTAATCACTAAGTTATCACAAAAAAATTATATCTACAGGCCACGTTTCCAAGTATTAACATTAATTTTAATGTGAACAGTGCGAGCCAGAATGTTTCCCGACGAAAAGAAGAAACAACGATTCGACATTTAGAGGGTGAATTTCTAAATTTTTAATGAGATCAGGATAATTTTTTGTCACGATTTGTGACCATGGGCGTTACCTGGGTTCACCATGTTTATGCTGAAACCAAGAAACAATCAATGGCCTGGATGCGAGCTTCCAAAGTGACGGTGAAGATTTTCAAAGTGAAAATTAGTGGGATAGATTAAAGCCGTAGTTTTTTGGGACGCTGAAGAAATGTGGAATATTTTAAGAAGGTAGCCACTACTACACAGGGCTCTTACTACACAGACCAAATTAAAAGATTGCGGGTAGGTTAGTAAGAAAAAGAGACATGGCAAACTTCAGTCTTGAATGTTGGTTCACCAAGACAACGCACCAGATCACAAAGCGTCAGTTGCGATGGCTGCCAATCAAAAATCGGCATTGAAAATGCTTGAACACCCACCCTGTTTGTAAGATCTAGCTCCTAGTTAATTCTATCTCTTACCTCGGCACAAGAAACACCGTCGATACAAGAAATTTTAAGACGACAGCGAAGTGATGGCCGATTTTGAGGGGTTTTTGTAGATGAAGTCAAAGTTTTTTTTTTTCTAAGTTAAGGAAAAAAAATATCGAAGTATATTATCTAGTTGGAAGACTATCTAGAGAAATACATAATTATTTTAACTGTAATGACCTTGTTTAATATTGATTATCATTACTTTTGGATCAACCCATGTAACCCATGGGATATTCATATCTCATACTAAATGTATGGGAGGGTTTAAAGTTAATTTTTTAGATATTTCTCGTATTATTTTTAAAAATTTATTATGGCCATTTTACTCATTAGGTTAAGTACTTTCGATATCAGTTTAAAGTTTTTTGATATCTGTAATAGTTACGGAATAATCGCCTGTGCACACTTAACGATTACACCCTGTATTATACACCTAAGATACCTGAAGCTGTTTATACTGAAAATTTCATTTTGTAGTGTAATTTGTAATTCAACTTGTGGTCATGTTTTATTTCTAAAATGTAAAGCAGGCTATATAACATTGTATAATATCGTTTAACATTAAACATCAAACTATAAAACTCACAACTTAAATTAAAACCTTATCCGTTGCTTTTTTAAGTACCATCCAAACGCTCTCGTAGCACTGAAAGCAAAGAGTTGGAACAAAAGTTTACAGACGACAAATTCTTAAACAGTCACTGAATAAAAACTATACGTAGCTTAATATACCGTTGCGCGAATTCTTTAAAATTCAAGCAGAAAAGAATCAGCGCAGTTTTAACTTTTCGTACTTTTTCGCGCTTTCATCTGGTTGGCGCTCATCTGCCGTAAGCGAGATTCTGTTTCATTCGGGCCGAGATTTTTAATTTCTTTCTTTCTTTGTCAGTATTAAAAATTCAGTGCTCACTGAATACTTAATGCTATGTAAATATAAATGTGGATCATTTTAATCATATGTTCAACACACATCGGAACGAGCCAAGAACTTTCATAAACCTACCTATTAAAACTTTACATGAAGAGAACAATGTTTCGAAACGGCTTGTTACAATATACTTTGTTAAAACAACGAAATAAACATAAAAGCCGGTTTAATACCACTATGAAAAGTTCGTTGTTAGCTTCAGTAAAGTAAAACTAATTAAACGTAAACATCTGCGGAGAAAACTCGATTAACTGTAAGAAATAAAGGTTCGAATACAATACGGATTTTAGTAAAAGCAATAACCATTCGGAGGTAACGATGCTTCGAGTTAATAAGAAGAGTGGAAAACGTAAATAACTTGTCGAAGATAAAGCACACTGGAGCATAATTTAAAACATTTTTTCGGGAACACTTGGAAGTGTTAAGTGAATTCGAAACGTCAAGAGAATCTGTTCCTCAAATTGAGTCAAACAAACGAAACTCATCGACAAGATTCTATCTCGCAGAGTTTAAGAGCAATTTTTCTCTTAAAGCCAAACAAATGAGGAACCATTAGATGGAGTGCGAGCGCTTAATCTATTTCTGACGAGTTTAGTGACGCCGACAAAGACAAATCGACATTAGCCTACCCACACGGCGCGAAGGCGTTCCACTTCTGTTTCAATTCCACTTTTATTTGCGGATTAACTTCTTATTAGTCATTGTGCAGCGATGAGACCCCGGCCGCTATCACGAGCCTTATGAATGGCTCAATTATTTTGCAGACTCAGTTCGAATCCATCCACTCAGTAGAATTTAAACGCTCGATTCAAATGAGTTATTTACATACCGTATTTAAGAGGTATTACGCTCATTATATGAAGCTTAATCGTTCCAAAGTAAGAAATGTGTAAGTACGTAATTAAAGCGAAATGAAGCACATGTTAAACATATGACTACCAAACTATTAGTGTGAAATATGACAAGGGTATTAATAAAGTGTGAATATATTAATGGCTTTTGAATGTCTGGATTAATGATGTGCATAAATCATATGTCCATTTAACATTATTTGTAACCTACAACTGAATGTAAATTGATTTATTATAATAAATATTTGAACGATAAGAAATTACACATTTATATTTTACAAAGTAGGGTAATGCTAACAAATTGCATTATTAACCCGGAAGAAACGAATTAGCCTTTACTCGAAAAACAAAATTTCGTCCGACTTAATAAAATTCCGCTGTCGTTATTTGAGTAATTAGTTTAGAATAATAAAGAGATACGATAATAACGCTTAAATGTATTATCCTAATGTTTAAAATAGCGTCTAGAGATGAATCAGTTTCTAAATAGTGGACCAAAAATAAATAACTGTGACTTGTGAGAAGGGAACGCGTGTATCGGTCAATTAGGGAAAGCTGGCATGTTCACAGTACTCACACTTATGCAATTTCACTTACAGTATGTTCAAAAATAAATGCGACTCTAGTTTCATTTTAGACTTGAATTGTAAAATGGGTGCGTTGTAGATATATATATATGGGTGATTATACAAAAATGGGGTAACTCGATGTCATCAGCCAATTTAAACAAAGTCTTATTATATTTTATTCAAATAACAATATATTTTAAAACAATGAAGCGTCCTTTATTTGGTCACTCAATTTCACTTCTTTATTTAAAATACAAATGAGTAAAAAAAATAAATTAATACTTCAAACGTCAGTACTTTGGCATGTCACAACTCCGAAAACCAACAATCAAGTGACTATCGTTTAAACATTATCATCGATTTAAGAAAACTTACTAATTCACTACAATCTTTGATGTACATAGTATTATATACTACAACTTTCATAACGCAATGTTTTCCATTTTATTTAAAAAATAAAATTAAACTTTGTCATCGTTTTCACTAGTCAGTCCGTTGTGTGTTTTTTAAATTTGGAATTCTCGCTAAATATCACCAAGTCGAGGTCAAATCCCTGTCTAAGTATTAATGTTGGTAATGAAGTAACTTGTGCACCGCATATTTTGACGGCCGTCATAACTGTATCAGCGCATGGGTTGTGTTTGTCCTCTAAACTCGTGCTGGGCCAGTCAAAATTTCAGTCCTATGGTGAGTCGTTATTTTATTGTTAATCTGATTTTTATTTTCATTTATAAATGATTAACTATGATTTGTAAAAATATAGTTTATTGATATTAGAAATTAGGCAAAAAAATATAATTTGTGATTATAACCTCATATTAAGTCCCTTTTCATCAATCCGCTGGCATCAGTTCTTTGTCAGATATCGCGCCAGAGGACTGACGCGACCCCATAGTACTGATGATTCTATCGTTTTTGAGAACTTTTCTCTTGATTGATATTGGTATAAACATTTCTATTTTATATTTCAGTTTAAAACATCATGCGCCACGCTAAAAGAAACTCAATTTGACTAGGGAAGAAACATTTAAAAAAGAGTAGCAAAGAAAAGAGCTATTGAATCAAACTACTAATAATTTTATTAAAAAGATCTTATTTTATTTTAATTATTGATTTTGATGCTTTCAGGGCATAGCTTTTTATATTTATCAGATAAATACGTATATGTATAATACTGTGAAGTAAAATTACCTCAAAATAACATAAAAGTTAATTAATATGCTTAACAACATTATAAAAATGTCAAGGGGCTCTTATGAAAACTCAGATGAGACTTTCATTCGAGCCTTTGGTTTTTAATTTTATTATAATTAGTACTTTTAACATAAATATTGTTAGATTTTTAGGGCTCCGAACCTCAAAAGGAAAAAGCAGAACCCTTATAGGATCACTTTGTTGTCCGTTTGTCTGTTAAGACGTTTTTTTTGAAACGCGTGGAGGTATCAATCTGAAATTTATATTGGATACTCAAGATTAAGAACCCTTGGGGCTGTAAAAAAATCAAACTTATAACGCAACGCAATCAAAAGATACCTACATCCGTTAATACTGCAAATTTCCGCAAAATTCAATATTCGCATGGGAATAAAAAACACACAGGATGCTTGCCGTGTATACAGTCTACTATAAACTATATAGTCTACTTGGTAAATAGCAACGTCTTATAACACATCTAAAGGTAAATTGCTAAAAGTGTAAATTTTAAGTTACAAACATAATAAAAAATAGGTTTGTTAGGAGTCCAACTCGCACTTGGCCGTTTTTTTGTTTCTATTGTTTGTGAATTACTAGAAATATTAAGTAAAACGAAGTCAAAGTAGTAAAAGTTAAGTAAGAGAGTAAGAATATTCACGTTGCGTTAAATGTCAGAAGGCTGGTTTGAAAATTGAGACATTGTTATTTCCCAGTATCACATATTATTAATTATCATTTTTAAACGTAACTAAGTGATTTTAATACTTAAAAGACATGTGCCATTATTAAAACTGAGAGATTTGTAGTAATATTCATTGAATTTCTTTAAGAATGTTACAATATTGTGTTTTTTATCAGTACCGTGTTAGCCTCGTCAGTCCCCTGGAGGCCAAATCCAGAAAATTTCAAATATCTCACAATCTACTTAAAAAAGTGGCTGGCCCGATTTGGTACAATATATTCATTAGATTAGCTATCATATACACCCTAATTTGTAACAATCTGATATAAAAAATATAGTAAACAAAATATCCTCAAAAGTTACCCCATTTTTGTATAATCACCCATATATATATATATATATATATATATATATATATATATATATATATGCAAATATAATTACTTATGAAAGCTCTCATAATTTACCTGTAAAATTATAATTTAAAAGTAAATCAATTGATGAAGTTAATTATTTATTCTAATAATAATCAATTGGATAAAAGTATTAATAATCATTCAATTATCAAATAATAATTAAATTCCTGACTTTGGTCGAGTAAAGATATCTAAGAAATATTATATTTGTAGTAAGTACGTAATACCTACCAATACGCGCTAACAAATATGTGTTACATGTTTATTGTATAATTTTCACACTATTGGTTTTAAACTCAAACTCAAACATTTATACAATTAGACTTCTTCTAGAAGCACTTTTGAATCGTCATAACAGTTTAACAGTTTTAACATTTACCACCAATTCAGAAAGCAGTATCTATAGAGAAGAAGAAGAATCTATTTAATCATAATCGTAATCTTCTACTTCACTGTAACTTTCATCACTCGAAGAACTCGATGTTTCGTTGTCGGAATTTCTTAATGTTATTATAAATGAGTCAGTGTAATTATCTACTTTTGGTTCTAATTGAATATATTTTTCCTCATGTTCTCGCGTCTTTCTCCAAACGTCACTAAACATATCCAAACTAATATCTAGCATTTGCTTCCTTTCTAAATAATTCTTCCACAGTTTTCAAGTTAAAGTTCACATTTTGTGATGCTACTTTCCCTTTAATTATGCCCCATAGTAACTCTATTGGGTTGAGTTCTGGATGGTATGGTGGAAGGCGCAATACACTATGTCCATGATCTTTGAGGATTGCATCAAGTAGGTAAAAATGGTGTATAGTTTGGCTTATTTTTTTTAATAATGTGATAACTCTGATTATTAATTAATAATTTGATTTTTGAAAAAAAAAATGCCGTTTTAGTCAAAATTTATATTTTTCTAACAAGATCCTTATCATCCAAATTTCCACCTTGGTGAGAAAAATTGACATTTCTAATGAAAATGAACAAAAAATTAAATGATTTTATTAAATACTGTAAAATAGTCTATAATTATTCCATTTACTGTATCACAAAATTCTTCATAGATTTTTAGATATTCGTACAACACCAATTACATCACCCTGTATTTATAAACAATTGCAAAATATGACACATACATAGGCCGGGAGATACTGACACAAAATTTCGGGTCATTTGTAACAGAATGGCGGTTCTACAGAGGTCTTATTACGCAATGACTAAAAGAAAAATGATGGTCAGAACTCAGAACGCTGGTACCGGCGGACTAGTCGCGTGGGCGTTAGTCGAACTCGTCGGATAAATAGCGAAAGTCAAACGATTTGTAACACAAAAATTTTAGAATTCACCGATAGCCTATAAAAAAGATGTAGGCGGTAGTGTCATGCCATACTTTTCCGGTGTAACTTACAGCCCCCCATACCGACGCGATGCGTTGATTAAAAAAAAAAACAATTCAAACATTTGTACCAGGCTAACTTTTGCACAGGTAATCATCATCGTGCAGACATTTACGAAAATCGCCATGCCATACTTTTCGGACGATTCCAAATGGCCACCATACCGCCGAAAATCTGCAAAAAAATTTTTTTTCGCCAAACAATTTGTACCAGTATTGCATTTGGATTTTTGGAGAGTATTTGATAAAATGTGACCATTATTATATTTGCCATACTTCTAGTAGGGGGAAAAAGTGCTGCTATACTTGAAAATTAATTTATTCGTCACGTTTAAAAAATACGACTGTACAATACGTAAAATAATTTTTTACAGTATGGGATCATTATTATATATTCTGTTTGTTTGTATACAATTCTACCTAGAAAAAAATATCGCAGATTGCAAACATGGGGCGGATGATTGTAAGACTTAAGCCAAGACGTAAAAAAAAATGAAAAGAATTGGCGATTTGTACCAGTACGGCATTTTTGGAAAGTATATGATGCAACGTGACCATTATTATATTTGCCATACTTTTAATAGAGGAAAAAATTAGTGTCCTACTGCTACAAATCGTTCAAACTACGAATAAAATCTTACAATAAGAAAAAAATCTTATACACATTCGCCACCTCCCACAGGTATGGCATTATGAATTATCACACTTCTATTTATAATCATTCAGGAGTTGTTGAAAAAAATATTTAGGGTGTTACAAATGGTTCGGCGAAAAAAAAAATTTGCAGATTTTCGGCGGTATGGCGACCATTTGGAATCGTCCGAAAAGTATGGCATGGCGATTTTTGTAAATGGCTGCACGACGATGGTTACCTGTGCAAAAGTTAGCCTGGTACAAATGGTTGAATTTTTTTTTTTTTAATCAACACATTCGCGTCGGTATTGCGGGCTGTAAGTCACACCGGAAAAGTATGGCATGACACTACCGCCTACTTCTTTTTATGGGCTATCGGTAAATTCTAAAATTTTTGTGTTACAAATCGTTTGACTTCGCTATTTTTCCGACGAGTTCGACTAACGCCCACGCGACTAGTCCGCCGGTACCAGCGTTCTGAGTTCTGACCATCATTTTTCTTTTAGTCATTGCGTAATAAGACCTCTGTAGAACCGCTATTCTGTTACAAATGACCCGAAATTTTGTGTCAGTATCTCCCGGCCTAACATGTGCAATGTGTAAATGTGTTGACGTTCCAGCTCTTCTTAATATACCTATATCTCACAAAGACAAGTTGAAATATGTCGAAATGTGTCATCTGTCAGTCGGTATTTAAAACTATATGTTATTTTAAACGTGTGAGCTGAAGTGGGCCTGATTTTGTCACATCTAAACTGTCTCTGGAAAGATCACAAGTTTCTAACAATCTCTATTTGAAAATACATGAAAACTCACTTTAAAATTTGGCGTCCTTACGTGATTGGTATCAGCTATTAGGAAGTTTTAAATATAAACAAAAAGGCATTATTGTCTTGCATATACTAATATTATAAAGCTGAAGAGTTTGTTTGTTTGTTTGAGCTAATCTCAGGAACTACTGGTCCGATTTGAAAAATTATTTCGGTGTTAGATTGCCCATTTATTGAGGAATGCTGTAGGCTATATATCATCACGCTAAGACCAACAGGAGAGAAGCAATGCGGGTTAAACCGCGGGGCACAGCTAGTTATAAATACACGTCCCATTTATAGACATATTCTATCTCCAAACTTCGGTTTCTAGTTGAAATTGGGTCCTAAATAATAAGCCGATTGCTGTTTATATCACAATTGTTTATTTAATTTATGTCTAAACAATTACGATCGCTGACTAACGACTCTACGTGGGTTGGGGACTGGGGTATATAAACACAGGGAAAATTTAAGAGCATTCAATATATTATGCTTGATATACATTTTAAAGGAAATTTGTTTGTTTTTTTTAAGCTATTGCATAGCTTCTATCGCGGGCCTTGAGCGCGGGGACCGAATCGAGAAATTCCGTAACGAAAAAAACCTCACGCTCGCTATGCAATAGCTTTACCGCGGCAGTCCCTGAGTGCCACACGTCTTTTTTAGATGACAAACTCTCTAACCCAAAGGAAAAATAAAATTTGAAGAGTGTGATTATTGCAATAAGGCAGTAGTAGCAGTAATAGTATTACTTAAAAATTTATATGAAATAATAAACCTCAATATTAATTGTGCCTATATTATAGACTGAAACGTCAACTTTCTAAAGTCGTGTATATGATGCTAATATACGAAATCCTAATTACTGACCACTCACCAATCCTTCCTTCATAACCAAAGAGTTAAAATCAAAACCACATAACAAACACAACGCATGACACACATCTGACATTAACTTATCATGAACTACAAACAGTTTTTGCGCTCTATAAGTTCAACTTTACGCTACACGGTAGAGAAAACGCGACCTTACCCATAATAGAATAAACTCCCAGTGTATAACATGATTACATTTCAGGGTTCGTTAAATCCCTGTTGCCTGCAGTCATTCGCGGATAGAATATATACAAGTACAGTTGCAGCTTGCGTTTTGGAAAATAAAATCATCCGTTGAAACTGTTATTTAATAAATATAATTGACAGATGCGAAACATTTCCTTAAAAATGCATTTTATTGCATACGGGAACAGTTCTCTGGATTGATTTTTGCGCAATGTTCGACCAGATACAAATTCTGATGCAGAGAATTCATTTATAATACGAGTATCGGCAAAAAATCTTAAAATAGCATCACGTTTAACACGATCACAACAAAAAATCAATAATTTAGTATAGAAAAATTGTCTTAAATAATATACACTTTCTCGTAACTTCCAATCATAGCATTACACAAATAAAGCTATTTGTTTTAAACTCTATCTTATCATCCTTCTGTTAAAGTAATTCAATTCTAATTCGATACTTTCTGTACGGAAAAGCGGTTCGACACATAAATTGCATTCAAGGAAAGTTACCTTGAAATATGTCCGCACCAAAGATACAATGTCAAGATATATCAAATAGCTGAATAGACAGGATTTACGGTAGAAACCGTATTGACCGATTTACGTCAATCCGTTTAGATTATCTAATCGGCAATGCTATTATGGATTCAAAGTGATCAATGCTAATATTTTCCAATTGGCTGGAACAATTTCCTCTTTGTGTTATCGCAGCAAAACTGTTAATGGCTCAGTGGATAACTGATCACACTTGAAGGCGCTAACACTGACAGTTGAATCCAAAATACATTGCAATGCTACTCTAATAATTCGATGTTTAATTTTTTTTAGTGAAACTTGGTTAGGCGCATTGAAAGTAAAATTTCAAGGTTGCGTCATTGCAAAACCGTCATGTCGTGGCAATACTATTAGCACAGACTAATAATAATATACTACGCTATTAGGTACGTCATGGAGTAAGGCGACAATTTAAGTATCTTTGCATCTAGCCAAAGAAGTTTCACTTCTGACACGTGTGCTCGGTACACACGCGTTACTAAATAAAACTTGGTAACGTGAATTACAAATACCTACCATCATAAACAATAAATCATACAATTAAAAATTATACCGTGTGAATAAAATAGCTTCAAATTAAAAACAATTTGTAATCATACAAACCTTTTAATATATGCGTTTCAATAAGAAGTTTAAGTGTACATTGACTCTTTGAACCGCAGGTAAAACATGTACAAAATATATAAATAAAATGCTGTGTAAACTCTTGTTTATACTAACCACTTCCACCTTCAATAGAAGGTACTCGGTCAGCAATCGTGCACTTGAAATGTAAGGCTATGTTTATATTGTTGCAAAAAAAATTATAAATTCTTTAACTCTAAACAAAGTGCATTTTTTTTGAAACAAGAAAAATTATTCAAGACTGAAGGAATGAAAGAAATTCTCTTTATTGTACATACATAGATATAAAGTTTGTTACAAAATTAAGAAAGCTTTTAATAGAGATGCACAAAGAGCTGCTGTATCGCTCGTGAGCGATTTCTTCCAAGCAACTCTATGTAGACAGATATAGTGAGCAAGAATTAAAGAGTAGAGTAAGACAAGGAAAGAAGAAAGAGTAAACATAGAAAAGTAAATATTATACGTATTGTAGATTATAGAAGGAAACATAAGTTGATACATGATTTATACAATCTGTATATTATATTATAAGCGACTAAGGACAATATATAGGACAAGACATAGATACCTTTTCTATTCCTAAGTACTGAGTTCAATAATTTCTTTAGTCAAGCATCTTGTCAAAATACCTTTAAATCTCAATCTAGTCTGAGATATCAATAGAATTATCTCATTTTTAGAAACAACAAAGAACAAATTAAATTGCAGTCTCGACCTAAGTGCTTGATTTATTAGCTTAGAAAAAGCGAATTACAAAGCGTATTTTTAGACTTTAAAAAGAACATTTTTTAAATGCGTCTCAGTCAATTTGACAAAGTATATTTTGTGAAAAGTTTCATTGTTTAAAAATATTTAGTAAAGTAATGTTCGAAGACAGCTTCTGAATATAAGTATAGTTATAATATCAAAATGTTTGGCTAAACGGTTTTAATCGCATTATTTATCATTATCATCTGCCCACATAATTTATTTTCTAAAGCCGGTAAAAAGGTATTTAATAAAGTTTTTACTACATAATCTACCTACAACGCGGGCACATGTGGGCTGGGAAATGTCATGTATCTTTTTGGTTTTAAGACATGTTTTCCCATCGTCGATGTGTGGATAATGATATTACATCTATTTAATTTATGCACGCTAGTCAAGGCTTGAACTTTTTAAGATCCTTTGGTTACAGTGCTATTTTCCATCAGTTAAACATAAAACTGTAGGATAGCAATTCACAAAAAAGGTAAAATTTATTCACGTCAATGTGATCGCAGCTTTACAATATAAGCAATAACGATTTTCCAGCAGGTAGGTACAGCAATAGAGTCGGTATGTCGAGTGCATCGTGATTTTTGCTCGTTATATCGCAAATTTGTTATAACAATTTCATTTAATGCGACATTAGAATAATTTTCCACTTTAACTCCCATTATAGTTGTGGAAAAAATTGTGAACATTATCATTTGCAAACGTGCTTGAATTGCATACATGCAAATGTCTACTTTGTTCACCTTTTGTTGTTTCTCACTTAAAAGAGCCTTAAAATTAGGGTGAAGAAATATCGGTTTCTTACCCTTAATGAAACATTATTAATCGGTGAGCATAACACATAATATTATGTAGTTTTGTTTAAATTGTTCTTTTAATTTTTCATGACGGTAAAGAGATGCTCTTAGCGATGCATTATTTTATATATCCGAGCATTACAGTTAAGATTAATAGCATTTTCATTGCTTTTAATGTGAGTGCAATTTTAATACATGCATAGTTTATATCTGCCATAATTTTATTCCTTTGATACATACTATAAATAACGCTATACATTAGGGATTCCTATTATTTAAAGTTACTGTTTTATTACTTAAAACTTTTATTTCATTTTTATTAGAGATGCTCAACAGCTATCTTATAAAACGAACGAAATCTTGAACTAACACGAACATCTACTTAAGAACTTTCAATTTTATCCGTTGTTTATAGATACAATAAAGTTTATTGGTCGACTTTATTTGACCTTTATACTATAAAATGGATTTTAAGAGTACAATGATGGCAATTTTCCTTTAGTAGATAAAACTTATTGAGTTCAATTTTGAGATATATTTTTAAATGTTGTGACAATTTAAGATAATCTTACCAATTGGAAAAAATTGGTAAATTTATTTTATATAAATAATTAAGGAGCAGCAACAAAACCGTCCATTTCCGAGTAAAACTTAATTTCAAAGTTCGCTCGCTCCGTTTTTCGTTCAATACCTAGTTAAACAAGTTGTTCAGAAATAAAGAAAAGTGGTAAAGTCCTGGCTAAGTCGTATCAAGGCTGTCTGTGTCAGTGGTCGAAGTTCAGGATTTCAGCTATTTATTGCTATCCCACAGGATCCGAGAATTTACGCGGGAAGAGATAAAGGATAATACCTACTTGAGGATAGGCGCTTCCACTATCGCGCTACCCGAATGAAAGAAGCTATAAGTTGTGCGCGCTCGACATTCTTTGATTCGAACTTATATATTGTTTGCTAGGTAGGGACAATCTTTTTATACTTTTGATAGATTCTTAACCATATTTAGAGTCCGAAGAAAATACCTATGGAAAGTTTTATTTACAGAACTTGAATTTCTTAAAGAAAATCTAAAAATTGTGATAATGTAAATCTAATAACAGTGATACTTAGTGATATATTTTTAAAATATATTGATATTTTTGTTTTATAGCACTCAATTTCTATTATTTCAAAATGTATTTTTTTAAACGTTTCAATTTTACGCACGTTTGATTTAATTTTCAATTTTAGATCCCAAAAATCAGACCCGACCAAATCAAAATGAAAATATACAGAATAAGTCTATTTTCGGCGCAAAGAATGGAAGAGGGTCGAAATAATTAAATCAAAATTCGCACTGTTTGCTTTGTAGAGTACACAATGCGGTGGGAGCTAATAAATCGACGTGATGCCACGCGTCTACTAGCTTATAATAACTAGCAACATACTACTAGCTCACGCCCGCGGCTTCGCATGCATTTTCAAAGAAAAACCCGCATAGTTCCCGTTTCTGTGGGATTTCAGGAATAAAAACTATCCAATGTGTTAATCCAAATTACCTTTTATGTTTGTGTTGTGCTAAATTTCATGAAAATCGGTTCAGCAGTATTTTGGTGAAAGGGTAACAAACATCTATACATACTCACAAACTTTCGCATTTTTAATATAAGTATGAGCGACATGTCTCCTGATCAAACAATATTTCTATACATTACATTTACAATACATACATTATGTTTAAGTTTCACTCGTAAAGTTTCGTGTATAAACTTATACGGCCAACGAAGTTTCGCTTTTACGATATGACCATGGGCGTAGCTAGCCATGGGCTCAGGGTGGGGCAACAATAAAAAATAATATGTAACTAGCAACTATACACGTGGTCTTATCCCGGTTAATTTTTCGGGCTTCGGATCTCAAAAGGAAAAAACGAAATCCTTATAAAATCACTTTGTTGTCCGAAGGTTATCCGTCTGTCTGTCTAAAAAGACCTTTTTTCTCAGGAACGCGTGGCGGTATCAAGCTGAAATTAATATTGAATACTAAAGTCTACCGTCTCTTGAAGCTGTGAAAAAATACAAACTTATAAACCAACACACTCAAAAGATACAGCCGTTTATGTTGCAAATTTTCACACATTTCGACATTTACAAGGGAATCAAAGAAACCTTGAAATTTTGTAATAAGACTACTTCATACAAAATTTCATTCATTCTGGGTTCACAGGAAGTACTTTGTAGGTTTTGATTCCTTGCGACCCATGCGAATGTCGAAAACTTTCAGCAAAACGGCTTCATCTTTTTGATTGCGTTAGCTAGTAGTTTGATTTTTTTCACAATTTCAGCATGATACCTACCTCCACGTGTTCCTGAGAAAAAGGGTCTTGACAGACAGACGGACATAAAATTGATCCTATCAGGGTTCCGTTTTTTTCCCTTTGTGGTTTGGAACCCTAAAAATATTGTATTAGATATCTTTCTATAAATTATACCATAATATGATTAATAATAATATGATAATTTTAATTTCTTTTTATCATGAAAAATACTAAACATGTCTACGTAAATGGAAAATTAAACTATTTTAAATTGTAGACATAAGTAAATAAAGAATTTAACCTCGTACTAAATTTCCGATCCAATTTCATTTTTATTTTAGGTAACTAAAGCATCACTGACCATAAAAACACAAAATGCTGACAGATCCAAGCGGAGCTTCGCTCGCAATCTTAAAAAAAAGTTTTTGGCCGTTATCTCGGAAACTATGCACTTAAGGTCAAAAGTTATTTGGACTTTTTTGTAGAGAGTAAAATTTTGCATCTTTTATACCCTGTAAGCTTTTTTGTAAAACTTACCGTTTTCGAATTATGACCTATTTAATGAAACGGTTCATCGTTTTTGGCTAACAACTCTCAAAATATCGGATTAATCACTAAAATTAATTTATCCATTTTTTTAGTACTAGTGCCCATATTTTTGGAGTTGTAGTGTTTAATGTAGAAATGCGGGCGCTCGGTGAGTGACGTGGTAGCCCAAAAGTATTTTACGGATGCAATGGAGACGAAGAAGAGATATGCAATGCAAGTGAATTTTCGCCGTTTCTGCGAACGGCAAAATATTTCAGAAAATTTAGATTTTTTTATTGAAAAATGAATTTATAGTTAATTTTTAGTTATTTTTTTAATATTCTCCTTTCGTTTTTTTACCGAAAGGAGAATGTATTCTTGCATCCGAATGTAAAATAATTACTCAATATAATGTATAGGTACATATAGTATGTAGTACGAAATATAATAAAAATAAAATAAAATATTTAAAAGTCCATACTATAGCATGATGTGAAGAAATTAAGTTTAAATTACTACAGGACATAAATTTTAATTAATTTGTTGAATTTGTATCATTATATGCTATTCATTCCTGGAAATTTTCTATTTTAAGCCTGATGATCCAAAATTAACGTTAAATTACTCAAAAAGTGTGGGCAAAAAAAAGTTTCAAACAAAAGGTGTTGTGCTCTTAAAAATGGATAGATTCATTTTATTGATTAATCCAATATTATTATAAGTTATTAGCCAAAAATCTAAGCCTAAATAGAAAAGCCGGTCCATATAATAGGCCAAAAATCGTAAACGGTAAGTTTAACAAAACGTTTATAGGGTATAAAAGATGCGAAATTTTACTCTCTACAAAAAAGTCCTATTAACTTTTGCCCTAAAGTTGATAGTTCCTGGGATATCGGCCAAAAACTTTTCTTTAATATTACGAGGGAAGCTCCACCTGGATCTTTCAGCATTTTTTTATGGTCATCATCCAAAAATGTGTCCCTAACTTCAGCTGTTTGAGCGCTGAGCGTATGCCAATTTGTTAATCAGTCAATTTAGAGGTAAATGATTGCACATAGATATTTGACTCACACTCACAAACGCGAAACAAAAGGATTACGTTTGTGGTCAATCGTGCGCAAGCTTTTTCTTTAGATCGACTTTCGAGTGTGAATTTTCTTACGGATATTAAGTTTTGTAGTCGGTACCTAGATAATTTATTTTTTATATTTGGTTAGGTAGGTACCTTCCAGGTCAGAGCCAGGGTGGGGCAAGCGCCCCACCCTGCCCCACCGTGGCTACGCCCATGGATATGACATTTATTTTATACCATTTTAAGTGGTACATGCAATATTGATATTACCTACTGTTATAGGAATACTTACGTAAGTCAAATATAAAAAATAATAAACTGAATATAAACTATTTATTTAGAAATATATATCGTACATTGAAAAATAACTAGCCGATAAGGTTAATATTTTTAGCATACACTAAATAAATGGATGATTTAAAAATGACCCCTATTTTTCACGAACAAAACGTTCAACGTGTTGTATGAATATTCCAGCGTATTATTTAAAGTAAATAAACAGTTTTCAGTTCCATACCAACATTTACGTAATTTATGAGTCACATCGCAAAATTAACTACACATTAAGTGTAAAGAATTGCAACGGGAGCGTTGCACCATTATTACGCAGCGTAATATCTTTAAAAAATAAACTTATATTTCGCATTGCAAATTAGAAAAGGAGTTAAAAGAATTAGCGACACTCGTTGAACCAAGAAATACGAGCAAGCCGCGACAGTATAGTGTCCAAAACAAATAAAGTATCAGTGAACAATAGCCCGCGAGTCGAGTCACAGAATAATTTTAGCTTGGCATACCATCGTCGCGTCGCCTCATATACTCCACAGAGAAGTAAATTAATTGAGGAAGCGATATGAACGCAATTCTGTTTAGAATGCGAGAGTACTTTAAACGGAATTTGGGGCTCCAGCTTTCTTTCGAATATAAAAGCTGCCCGTCTGTCGACTTGTCTATTAGGCACTTTTTGTTTTATGTTGTTTATTTAAATTCCTTTAGCCGCCGATTTAGAAACGACGGAATTTCGGTACAGGAATTTAAGTAGAATGATGCTTGATATTTTGGTAAAGGGTATGCGATATGTTTACTGAATTCAACAAGAATCAAAAACAAATAATCTATTTTAATTTTTGTCTTCGCCTTATGATCAAAACATTGCATTTTTATTGATCTTCTATTATTAAACCTTACGTTAAGTTTTAGACAATGTTTCGTAATTTCTTACAACATAAATGTACCATATTAAATTCTTCTCACGCGGCAAAGTTTCGTCGTCAAAAAAAATGTGTCTCATCCAGTAAAGTTGATTTTTGCCACAATAAGCTGGGCGCTATCTTTACAGCCCTCTTGGGAAATAACCCAGCGTCACGCAGAATATACTGTACCCGCACCGCAATTAGAGATTACCAGAAACTGCGTAATTAGCCATTTATCGATCTTGCATGTGATGCTGATAGATTGTCCCAAGCGTTTGTTTTAAAATTCGTAATTCTTTAACAGATTGTTACTCCATAATTAATCTGACCGTTTATCAAGTTAGTAAGTATACCTATACAGTATATATGTTACGGCTAAAGGTAGGTGAGAACATAAACTTAAGATTAGCCGGCTAAACTTAGGTTTATTTTCGACGAGGTGTTAATGTTAGTTTGTTCTATCTTTAGCCGGCTAAACTTAAGTGTAACCGCAGGCCCGTGGCTAAAAATGTCGGGGTGGGTAGATTTGGTTACTATAATACATGTAAGGAACAGGGCGAGTGTTTTCTGGCACTTCGCCGGCTGCTGCCGCAGCACGCTCGCTGCGCTCGCTCGGCTCGTGCGGGTCTTAAGAGTTCTAACCTAACCTAACCTAGCCACCAGCTTTCTGCCCTGAGTCGGGGTGGGTAGATTTGGTTACTATAATACATGTAAGGAACAGGGCGAGTGTTTTCTGGCACTGTGCAGGCCCCTCAAGCCCTCCACCGGCCCGGCGCTAACCAAATCTACCCACCCCGACATTTTTAGCCACGGGCCTGCGGTTACACTTAAGTTTAGCCGGCTAAAGATAGAACAAACTAACATTAACACCTCGTCGAAAATAAACCTAAGTTTAGCCGGCTAATCTTAAGTTTATGTTCTCACCTACCTTTAGCCGTGACATATATATCGAATATGACCTATGTTATCGCAAATCGCAATACCTTCTATTAATTGTAATGAAATTATATTGCCCTTTGAAACCTGGTTGTCTATAGTTTCAAAAAAAAAAAAACAGTAGTCTATTGTTTATAAGTTTATCTAAGTACCTAGTTATTATATAGACGTAATCTTCTTATATATAAAAATGAATCGCAAAATGTGTTGGTAAGCGCATAACTCGAGAACGGCTGAACCGATTTCGATAATTCTTCTTTTATTATATTCCTTGAAGTACGAGGATGGTTTTTATGTAGAGAAAACTTAAATATGTACCACGGGCGAAGCCGGGGCGGACCGCTAGTATTTTATATAAGTAATGTACCTAAGTATCTTTGAAACGTAATTTTTCATAAAAGTGTATTTTATTTTATTTTCTCTTGCAAAATAGCATATCCCCATAAATTAGTTTAATCTGTCACGCATTTCACATAACCAGACCACCGGAAGCATTTTCGTCCACTATTTTGGGCGTCTTTTTGTCAACACGCCCGTTTACCCTAACTACAGTTAGGTGATCATTGGGAAGAGAAATGATCGTAAATGGCAGGAAATTACCGAGGTACCTTATCGTGGGATTCAATAAGAGTGAGGGAATAATGAAAGTGCAACTATAGCATCTATTCGATTGATGTTCTCGCTGCGTCCGTCAATGGCCGTAATTGCCGCTTATTCGAATCTTTCTGGCGATTATAATTTCTGGACATTTTCTGTTTTTATTCATTTCAAAAAGAAGATACTATTATATTATCAATATTTATGTAAGAAAAAACTTAAGAATCTAAAATCTATTTTTTTTAATAATAAAAAAATATATTATGTACAAATCAAGTGTTGTATATACAGGTTTTTGTGTTTATATTCTCATTCTTTTAAATGAAACGATCACCCGAAATAAAGCTTCATTCCATCGCTATCATGTATTTCACGTATTTTTTATATAGGTCAGAAAGACGTTTTTAACTAATTTCATAACATTAAACAATGAAAGAACAAAATATTATTATACTACAAAGTTAATACAGCTGAAATTTGAATAGCATACAGCACTAACGAATGCTCATTATAAGATATCCAGGTTATAATACATGCAAATTCTGTAGAAATATATTATTTTATATGGAAATTCATAACATTCGTTAAACACGCTATGGCCAATCGATCGTATATTGGAAAACTATGAAATAACGGCTAAGTTTTCAAGAGATAAGCGTTTTGTTTTTTACGCGTGTCACGTTTTATAACATTTTTTTATGATAGGACTATAGCAGATATCTAATGTCTATATTTCATCGAAAGCAGATACGCTTTTATATCTTTTACTTTGTATTTCTTTCCCTTCCGTAAAGTACATTATATTATAAAGTACAGCTCCAACTGAGAAAAGATACAATATCAAGTTTATAAAACTCAATAAAAACTATAAAGTAAAACTTCCTTTCTTTGTTGTTTTATATGAATTTTAGCTGACGCCCGCGATTTTGTCCTCTTTGCGAGTTCTTTGTAAGGAGCATAAATCTTTTTGCGAAACAATAACTGGCTACTACAGTCTGAGTTAATCCTTAGAAGTAGCATTTCTGCACTGAGTACGTTAAAACTGTGCAAATAAAAAATACGAAATGGTTTAGGAGATTAGCCAATGCAGAAATAATTTATTATTACAATCTAGTACATTATTTTATTCAGTATATGAACAATTAAAAAAAAATCCATGCGTACGGTTATATTTCTGATAAATATATTTTCATAAATTATATTAATGAACAATTAGCGTTTTCCACGCATACACATTATTTAGTTATTGTATCAAATTATATTTTATTCATAGATACTAATCATAGTCATATTTTCATAACATTATTTCATATCTAGGTCAAACAGTTATTATATAATTTTAATTAAGTAATGTACACGTATTATATAATATATACGGACCATTTGTTAGTATTTAGGCGACATAATTGCATGAAACCATTGTTTACTGTATACACAATTACGCACCTGTAGGACAAATCGATACAAGGAATTTAACCTTAAATAATACGTGTTCCGCATAAGCCACGTCTTAAGAGAACATTTGTTCAGTAAAATGTGTGACGAAATTGCGTATAAAAGCCTTGCTGGCGTTTTTCGATCACCCGTCCCCTCTTAGCCATCCCTTTTCACCAATTTTCGAGGTTTCTTTGCGCCAATCCCTAACTATACTGCGAATTGTGTTCGTTTTGCCAAGATGGATTCGGTTGAATGAATATTCACATAATGCGATCGAATTGGGCCTAATACGCTGCTACTTCAGTGGTAGTTTCAAATTGGATGTTTGAGAGTTTAAAGGGTGGTTTATCTAACACTTAATGCTGGGAATGACGTTTTCTATATAATATTTATTAATTTTCTTGTAGATATACTTTTTTATGAATATAATTGAGTTTTAAAAGCGATGATAGACTTACAAATTTAAACTTATTTATTAATTTGCAAAAATATGTCAAAAATACTTTAACAGTAAAAGAACTAATAAAATGGGTTCTAATAACAGTATTCCAATAGATTCAATATATCTAATTTACACCACACTAATTCCATACCACAAGAGGATAGAATTCACGACACATAATGCACTTACCAACTAAAGCGAGTCAACTTAATTACACCGAAGTAAATATAACAATATCATAACAAATTGACCGTATGAAGACAGATAATATACTTTACTAGTAGTATAAACACGGTATCTAAGGATTTAACCGAAGCGTTGGTTGATTAGACTGCCTCGTAACGGTCCTGTTTCTAATAAAGATTTTTGGGTAAACGTAATATCATAGCTTTAGGGCAATAGCTGCCTCTATTGCGATGTACTATTTGTGGAAATGTTTTGTGAAGGAATGCGAACAGTTAGATCATTCATTGTTTTCACTATAAAGGTATGGATTTACTTTGATGTGACCAGAGGAATCTTAACAAAAATTATATAACGAAAGTTGATAAAAGCAAAAACATAACTTTTGTTTTAATTAAATCAAAAACGTGCACGAGTCCCACATTTTTAGTTGTATGTAAAATAAATACACTTACACGTTATAACTGAATTACGTACATTGTCGATACATCATTAAATGGGTATTATAAAATCGAGTCAATAATAATTAGATTATTCAAAAGTGTTACATGTGTTATGTATTTTATACGACACTACGGCCTTATTTCAAGAATTTGTATCCACAGCAATATATTTAACTCATAGTTGTAAAAATGTATCATGCATGTATCGTGAAGTGGGTACAAATATGGTGCCTTGATAATTTTCCTATGCATCTTCAATGTTTCATGAAACCACCCCCATTATAGTCTGTAGGGAACTTATCTTGTTGGTGAATCTAAATTGAATCTTGGTAAGGCGTATACTCCATAAAACAGCCCCATACCAAAGTATCGGAAAGAAAATATCTCACTGTTAAGTTAAGATAAGCAAATAAAATGCCTGATCGGAACTGTTGGCCATTGCGAACATGGGACATGCTAGGCTAATATTCTTCGATAGAACATCAGACAATATCTATACAAAATATTGCCTAAGAGTTTGTTTAATTTTTTTGAACGAGATCATTACAGGTAGGTACTATTTGTCCTATTTCTTGATAATTTATTTATATATTGGAAATTAATCGAGAAAAGCCTACGGCCTATATATAGTTCTCCTATCGGATCAATGATACATAGAAAATGGGAAGGTCTTTTTGAGAGCACAAAAAGCTTTGTGTTGATCAGCTAGTTTAGCATACTATGAAAATTATAATGATTCCTCGTTTGTCAATTAAAATAGATATAAACCGAGTGACCGCAATTAACCAGCCGTGCTAGTGATGCTGTTGACCCATTAAACGCAGTATCACATAATAAATATATGTATTTATGTACGAGCTGGATCTAGTCAATATTCTATTTAGAGGGTTTTTTTATTAAAGCGGCGAACGGACTGAAATTCACCTTGACATAAGCGATCACCATGACAGGTCATGAGGAAATAGTTGTAAAACCATCAAACAAAACTTTGCGGAACTTATTTTTTTATACTTGAGGTATTCACAATTTCATCATGAACGCTGTAATTATTTTTTAACCGTCTTCATATAAAATATAATTATACATACTTCTATGCATGTTATTTATTACTTATTTTGATAAGGGTCAGAATTTTATACATTTCTGGGACAGTTAGGTTAATAACGGAGAATTCCACAGTACATAAAAAGCTAATAACTTCCACGAGCGCTTTAGTTTCGCAGGATTCGATGGACTCTTGACCACTTATAATATCTGGGCTAGAGAAATCAAATTGATTTGTGGCCGAAAGATTAAGTGCTCAGCTTGGTCCGTCCAATACTAAACACCAGTACAGCCCCTCGGCCATTTGTTACAGTCACCGCGTCAGATGAAAGGATACAAAACTTCGCGGCTCACTACCCACTGAGAAACGTAAGAGCATTCGTATCTGATATAGTTATTCAACGATAAAAATATTAATGGACTTTTATGATTGGCTACTCTGCTAGGTCACATGCGATAACGTGAGTTGTGACATATTTTATAGGATACAATGTTGTTTTGATAGTGTTGAAACTAGCCGTATCGTTGTTAGCTTACTTTGTAGATTTATCTGAAAGAACATAACTTTTGACGTGACAACGTCTTATAATTTGATAAAGCCGGCTGCACGCACGAAAAAACGTGACTCATGCGGCGTTACCTCGCTCTGAGGCGTTCCATAATGCAAGCGAGAGCGCGGAACGACCGACAAAGAAGCACAATCGGCTTTAAGACGTTGTCACGTTCAACTATCGTCAGTAAACCGACTTTACAGACAACCAATTTTTTTATAAAGAACGATTCGAAGGGAAACTAAATTTTTCATTATCTGCGTTATATTTTTGATAAGTTCGTTATTATAGAACGTCTAAACCTTAACAGCTTTCACCAGTTTATAAATAGGTTTAGATACTTCGATAACATACAATATTTTAAAAATGTTTCTCTTTGCTGTTCACATTTTCAAGCAATACCTTTCACACAATATTATATTGATATCCGTTCCATTATTGTGGGGATAAACTTTGATTTGATTCCAAACTTCTATTGTGTAACAAAGACTTTATTTGTTACGCAAAGTTTTCAAAGAATCTGATGGAAAATTCCTCTATGAAAGGAAAATAATTTCAATCTAGATATAATTATAAAATCGTTGTTTATAACAGCTCGTACTTTATAAGTTTTAATTGTTATATCGCAAGTAGGTATATATCGTTATATTTTCCACCACATGCTGTGCTAAAACTTATGGCAATTTATTATGACTCGAATTTAAAAAGTTATAACTGCACTTTCTTATCGAAATGATTTATAACACATTGAAACAAATATTAAAAACACTAACATTTTATTTTTTAAATATGTGAAGTGCATTTATTCACAAGTAAAACTGTCACATATAAACAGCTATACAGAATGATCCCAAAGAATAATTCAAGGCCGTCAGACTTTTATAGGCGAAATTTTCCATAAAAATTGTATTAGCGAAGGATCGCCTCAACGTAGTTTGCGTAATTCAGGAGCTACTTTTCGCTACGGCTGTTGAATATTTTCGTATTTTATAAAAGCCACGTAACTCCACAATTTGGGTTGATTGATGATCAAAAACGAAATATAGAAAAGCATAAACGAAGAATTGTACTTAATTAGTAGCGGACTTAATTAGCGGTCTGCTTAAAATAGCAAAAGATAATTCCATTAGTAAAAATGTTTATAGTCTTAAATGACAAAAAAAAATATGAAGCATTGTTTCCAAAATCTCGTGCCTGTATAAAAAGTGTTTTGATTTGATCATAAAAAGTTCAATTTCAAAATATACATCATGTTTTAATTAAAAGTTGTTCAAACACCCAAAAGATGAGATCGTATTTTCTCTTTTATGATTGTAAATTTTCATTTTCTGAGAAAATAGGATTCGCTGGAATCCCTTACATTGTTTTTATTTCCAGTGTTGATAATAAGGAACATATTTTACACGATGTTGAAAGGGGAATCCTTGGGATCAAGATAAAATCATTCTGTTTATTAAAGTTCAGGTTTTGTTATAGGTGCGTTCGAGACGGCATAACGGTTCGTCCCCTAGGAAATAACAACAAGTCAATTATTATTAAAAAAACAAAATACCCGACTGCACACTAAAAAAAGAGTAAAAAATCTAATGATACCGCATACATATTTTTTTAAAGGGAAATTTAGAAAAAATATTATTATGTCTTTATCCCGTGGGACTTTTAGGATAAAATGTATCCTATGACACTCCCGTAATCAAGACAAATCTAACGATACCTCATACATCAAAACCCATCAAGCCGTTTAGGCTACAGGTGGTCACAAAGGAAAAGACATACATACATACTTACATACACTCGAAAAACATTACCCTCCTTCTTTGGCAGTCGGGTAAAAATAAGGCTACACCTCCCGTGGGCTTTTCAGGCATGTTTGGTTGAAGACTTGCCAGCTTACATCGAGTTTTATTGTTTTCATATTATGTTTTCTTGAGCGAGAATCCCTTTGCGACTCCAGACTTGCACTATTGGGTATTAGATTACGTTTTACGTAACTTTTTCTTCGCCTTCGTTGCGAGTAAAGTGGTGTGTTTGGTATATTCATTTAACACGATTCAGTGAGACTTTTGGTTAATTCGTATGTTTATATATTTCTACGGTAGATTTCAATAATTTAATGTTTAATCGGGGCAAGTGATATAAATAACTGTATTGTGTTTCTTTTGATTAAGGCATTATTTGCTTTAATTATTGTACTAATTTATAGCTAAAAGAAATAAAGGTAATGTATACATTAGACATAATCACATATTTGCATTGCAATCTTAATCGATTACAATACTCCACCTTTAGTAAAACTTATCTCAGTAAAAGAATTACTAAATTGGATCAGACAAATTCCCATTTTCTAAATCTTTTATCTATCAACATCATAACTTAAACTTAAATTTCATGCATGAAAATTGTTGTTTAAATATTTCATACAATATTTATCTTCACAAAAGCTTCAAATGACTTCAAAGTGATCAAATAAGACGCTAACAAACTGTAAAACTTCGCAATTAAACAATATTTTGTGAAAGAAAACAATATCTGTATTTACTTAAACAAGGTTCATATCATTAAAAGGCAAAGGTTATTGCCTCAGACGAGTACTATTATTTCAAACTGCTTAGTTTTATGTTCGAATCTGAATATAAAAAGATGCTGTTTTGAATAGATCAGGCAAATTTAATGCAAGACAAATTTTATTTTTTATTTTATTTCAGATTTAATCATTTTTATGAATTAAGAATTAAACGACGGTTTCATGAATTTAAAACACTTTTATTTAGAAACTAAATTTCACTTTTATTTACGCTATGCGTAGCAATGCTTGACTTTAACAGCGTTGAAAATAAACTCATTTCTCGGACTCGGCCAAGAGTGAGTCATAAGGATTTCTTCTTATTTCATATTCTCCGTTGAGAATCGTAAAAAGCGGATTATAGTCGGTGGGTTGGTGGCGAATAGAATTCGTAAGAGTTGGCAATATGGGTTGCTTTATTTACCCGCTAAGCTGCATATAATGAAAACGCACTGTCGCCTCACGTCACACGTCACGGGACTCCCGAGTAAAAAGAAAATGTGGACGGGACTGCCTTGATAGTATTAAAGTTGTTTTATTAGATTTTACGAAGAATGTTATTTTTTAAACGTCTTTTTATTACTGAAAGCATACATGAACATTTAATTTGAAGTTAAATTACTTATTCATAGTTTTGGCAATAACCTAGTAGTACTTTTTGAGTAAATGATATAATTTTGTTAATGAAAACATAACAAAGTATTCGTAACATAATGTAAATAAAATGATTTAAATTAAATTGAGCCTTTTACTGTAAGGTTTTGAAGGAAGCGGAACGACAGAAAAAGTAAGGTATTTAATTAATTATTATGAACCATTGAAAAGTCTTTAATGTCTAAACAGCAGATTTACTATGTATACTAACCATACGTATAAAAGGAGCAGTCGCTTCTTAGAACCAAAATATGAAGTCCTTCCAATTTTGCGCTACACTAAACTAAGTATAACGGCTATGTAAAATGTAAACTCATTCGCACTACCCTATGTAACATGCATTATAATTATGTTAAATGCACAATTTCTCTTAGACATGCAAATGTGTTATTTAACTAGGCAACTTGATTAGTAATTTCATGATAAACACAAACACGGCACGGACGTTAATTGTTTTAAGTAATGAAATGTGTAAACTGCATACGCTCGTTACTAAGTTATCGAGTTTAACAAACAGTGTTCAGCTAATACAGGCGTAATAATAATATTATATGAATATTAAAATAGACACTAATGCACGAAAATTTTGCGCAGCGTTTAGGGTCGTAAAAGAACTGCAATTTTATTATTTTTATAATAAGTGTTTTGTAATAAACAAAGCAATGAAGTTATGTAGGTAGAGCATTCGTATCTGTTATGGTCATTATGTAAACCTTAATAGTAAATACATAGGTACAGTTAATAATTTTGTCTATTAATTTATAATATTCATAAGTATGTAATAAAATCTTAAGAAGAGACAGATTTTAAATTAAATAACAACTCTCAGATAATTAAATTTCTCTTACTACAGAATACTGTCATGTTAATTAAAACAATTAAATCTACAAATAAGTTTAATTATATTTCTAATTATAAAAGTTTGTTTTATGTCATTTTCGTTATAGGTATCATCACCTTGAAATATTTTTTGCGACGCCAAATAAAGATCATTATACACATTTTAGGTACATTTAATACACATTTTTAGGTACTGCTAAATCGTTTTTAATATACAATTAATTAATGAGTGGTGGATTATGCCAATATCAAAGCCTAAGCTCTAAGGACCGAATTTTCAATTGCTAATCGCCAATTAGACATTCACGATCAGTATTAAGCTAATTATAATAATTGTGCGGTGCTAATTCGATTGTATAGAACCGAGGTATCATGGGTACGATTCTCGATTCGTTATTCTTACAAAAAAAAATGCCTCAAGCTTGCAGGACATAAAAGACGCATCAAAATCTATAATACCAAGTATCAAAAACATTTGGCTCGATTAGAATGAGTCACATTTCTCTTATGTGTGTTTGTCTCGTCACTTGTCACACGCGACGTCGACTCCCACAGTTGCCCTTAGATAAATCCCCATACACTTCCCCAATTATATTAAAAAATCCTCGTAATGAAATTGAAGCCTATGAATCGACAGAATTTCGTGGAACATTTTGACGCGGATTTGTACTCTTGATATCATGATGATGATCATATTATAGATGCTTACGCAAAAAAGGCAAATAAATCTCAAAGTAGGAATAGACAGTAGAATCTAGTTTATTGTTTTGTATTGAACTGTTGTTTATTTAATGACTATAGAATACATACTACAATATTATGTAGGTAAAGACCGTATTAATATGGATTAAAAATTAGAAATTATTAATATTATTCTAACTAAGACTCCTAATTGCGTTAAAGAAAATCTTTAAAATAGAAATAATAAAATAGCACTCGCATCAATAATTCAGTATCGCTCTGAACATTTTATAAATTATTTAAGACATGATTTATTGAATCGTGCATCATAAATTTAAAGTTTTAACCTTTTCAATCACATGGTTGCGCTCTATAACGCTTGAAAGGTTGATTTTATAATAAGTAATTAATGTATAGTAAACCTGTTATTTAAAAACGATTATTTTAATAATAATATGTGATTTATTCCTGGAATAAGCAAATGAATAAATAGAGAAAAGCAATAACATTTAATTCATACATTTATTATTACTTCTATTCTGGAACAATTTACTTTTATCTATAATGTCAATCAGCTAATATACGCTTTGTTCTAAACAAAGCAAGGAATAGGAATTTGCAATACATTTATACGAGCAATAAATCGTTTGTTCTCATTCCAGAGACTCGGAGTATCTGACTTATATCAGACGCCATAAAAATGTTTTATGTTAGTGGCTAATAAATGACATCAGCAAATTCAGTAAGACAATATGAGAGGCGCTGTATGCATCCGTTTCCTCGTTTTGTTTCCCCTCGCAATCATTGTTTCACTGGGACTGAGGGCGCCAACCCGTCGCTTTTGGCAGACGCTCCGATGATACTCCCTTGTTTTTCTTACCACTGTTTATACCGTAAATGTATTTCTAATTGGATTGGGTCATCTAAACAACGATAAAAGCTGTATTCACCAATGCAATCAACGTCAAGCGAAGTTTCCATTCCTTTATTACCGCGCGGTTGTTTTGTCCCTTCAATTTTGTTAGCAAAGTTCCAAATCTCTGTATTGTTTGGTCCCCTTTGCTCTCGCGAGATTGGATTTACTCTTTGCCACTATAGTTCTTGTTTTAAGGCCACACGTCATTATTCAATGTCATATATCTTACAAACGGGAGCACTTACTGTGAATGGGGTGACCGTAAGTGTTTTTCCAGTAACCATCAATCTTGTTTTCAAAGATCATAAGGATATGATAATTCAGCATAATACCATTTATCGTTAACTGTGAACTTTTCATTATAAATCGCACCCATTGTAGCGTACAATAGCAATAGCTTCTCTTCCCTTTGATATTATATTCATTCATTATTCATTTATAATGATTTAAATCTAGGTGTAGTTTGTGATTGATAATATATAAACAAATATATTATAATTTAAGATTAACTAAAATATCTGCAGTAAAAAATAAAAAAAATACCGTCAAAACATTGAATTTCGATAAAAAAATACACATGGACATGCAATGTCACCTTAATACATTCTCAGACTCATTCCTATAACAGCAAATACACGTTAAGTAGTAAAAATTCATCGCACATGTTGAAAAAAGTCTTAGGGAGGAAATATCACGGATTCCGTCCCCGATGTTTACTCTCCGTGGTTAAGCTGCATCTAATGAAATCCCCTGTCAGGATATCCTTGCACCATATTGTAGCGCGACACACTTTCTTGATATTTGTTGAAAATTTTGCTCTAAATTTTTATTTTTATGAGAGTTTAAAAATATTATTTTCCCCTGGCTGAATAGACAAAATTTAATTATTATGTAAACGTTCAATACATTATATTTGTTTGAATAGAAAGAATCATTTTTATTGTAAATAAATATGAAAACACAGCTATGATTCTTTCAAATCATAATACATACCCCTGTTTGTACGTCAGATGCAAAATTTTCAAAATTTTCAAGAAAGTGTGTTTTTTTGAAAGTAACTTAGCTAGATGTAATATTTCAGTTGTATAGAGGTTAAACTCTCACTAGTATAAAAGTACTATTTAATATTTTATCTTCTAACATTAATTTCAATTCAGCGAACAATCGTTATTATACCTACATTAATGAGTTAAGTTGATCTAAAGCTATTTGCCTTGAAAGTATCAAAACCCGTCATTCCAATAACCAAACAATTTTCGATGTTCTTGTATTCGTTCACTCTTAGCTTATTTTAGGGTGTTATTCTGATCACGAACGCGGGAAACTCGTTTATTAAAAATAAATCTGAAAACGACATTAAACCAGACCTATGACACATAAATATTAATTAACTTTATGATCATAATTAAATATTCTGTTTAGTATATTTAATGAATTCTGACGTGCATCAATTCTATTTTCGTCACCTAAATATTAATTAATAATTTTTAAACCGACCACTCGATAAAGTTTTACAAGCTAGGTATTTTAATAACTGTTTTATTGCGGAGATCGTCGTTGTTTGTCTGTAGGAAATAAGAAACAACAGATTTTTATCCCCTCGGAATAAGTTAGTTTATATAAAGTGGATATAGGTAATTTTTTCTGTCAATTCTCTTAGTAGCCAGCAAAACGTTAGAGTAGAATCTCCGACAATTCGAACGCTCCTAAGCGGCGACTTTTTTCTAGAAAGTGATTCGCGGTATTGTTGGTACATACAAAAAACGTATAGTAGTAGAGTAGATGCCGTGAGATATATTATGATATTATATCTTACGATATCGACTATTTGTGGCAATATCTCAGCAGCCTTTTTTGTATATCTGAATTTATTTTTATTCGAGTCATATCATTGAAAGTTCTAAAACAATTGGATATCAATGTCCAGCTACCACAATATAACATTCATAACCATGCCATATGAAATGTAACATTACTTGGTATGCTACGTAAGCTTCACGTGAACAATGATTCCGAACAGGATAGTAGGACTAACGCTTGACCAATTTTCTTTTGTGAATAGCTTCGATTGGGCAATATGGAAGGGTGCTCAAATCGATAAGCGATTGAATCTCTTTTTCACGAAATGCATTGATTCAGTCGCTTCACTGATCTTATAGGTATTGAAAAAACCTCATTGATTTTATATTTTGATCACCACACCGAGCATTATTCCACATTCGGAACACAGCATACATTTTACCATATTGAAATACTTTTTCAAACAAAAATCCATAGGTACTTTAATCCATACTATATAATATTATAAATGTGAAAGTAACTCTGTCTGTCTGTCTGTTACTCAATCACGTCTAAAGTACTGAACCAATTTTCATGAAATTTGGTATGGAGATATTTTGATACCCGAGAAAGGACATAGGCTACTTTTTATCCCGGGAAAATGACGCAATCCCGGAAATCCCACAGGAACGGGAACTATGCGGGTTTTCCTTTGACTGCGCGGGCGAAGCCGCGGGCGGAAACCTAGTAGGTATGTCATAAATATGTCAATAAAATTTTGCTACAGTAAACAGATAATGAGACATACGCATCCAAAGTAGTTAAAATTTAAAATACTGCCTCTTCGAAAGTCCACGAAATAAAAATTTTGCAGTCCATTAGAGCAAAACCGCGGGCGGAAAGCTAGTACGGCAGTATAAGAATATAATAATGGTATATCGCGTACCACATGGCAAACTAACTCGGTCCTGGACAGTTTCCTCAAAATAACGACTAAGGATTACGGACGTATTTAAGTAGTGCAACGTTTGTTACATAATTTCCTCCTTTCCCTCTATAAAAAGGAAACTTTGTGCCGTAGTACGCAATAACCACATTCCCCGCATCACATCGCAGAAATGGCTGTCATTTAAGCAGATACAGCCATTTGAACTGAGCATCTTTTCTCGCTTTATTCCCGATGCCAACACGATAATTGTACATACGCTTGAATGTAAAATATTTCTCCTAAGCGCTGGAAGAAATGTCTCTATTTACTTCGTGCTCCCAACAAATACGTACAATGTAAGCACGAGACACTTTATTTCTTACATTTACCTTCCGCACGTGCGCCTTTATTTTAACATATTCAATGAAGATGCATTTTCTACGGAACTCCTCCTATTTTATTATTAAAATTTGGACTGAATGTCAGGTTGGAACAAACAAGGCGCAAACTCTTTGCTCGAAGCGTAAATTAGTTATTTATTTATTTATTTTAGGTTTGGCAAGATGTATTTCGTTTATTATACATCACAATCGCTGCAAGAGCTTTTGTGCCGAATATTCAAAATTTATATAAAAGATTTAAAGATAAATGAAGTTTGTAGTCTGTATATCTTGTATCAAATTGATTTATCTAGGTACATCAAGAATTTTCTTTATTGTAAGAAACAAAATTCTTTCAAATTGTTCCTAACATTATGCAATTAGGTACCTATAAGCTCAAAGTTCGCTTTGTATATGTAGCAAAATAAATTTTCTATAGACGTTACAATTGTTGCAAATTAAGTTGCAAAATTGGTCAAATTAATATGTGAAGTTCAACCTAGTTTATTTACGAGTAACAAGGCGTAATTATAGAGAGGTATATAAACGTTTGTTCCTGTAAAAAGAAATTGCTCCGTAACGACAGCGGTGTGCTTAATTGCCTGGAAAATGAGATCTAAATTGTATTTTTTACGAAATATATGAAAATAGGTTACTACCTATACAATACTTTGTATAATTGCACATTTAAATATTTGCATAACAAATAATATAATCAATCATTTATTAAGACTTCATGACTATTTTATGCGGTTCTTACTTTTGCGCGCCTTTGTGTTGTCTATGTCTGTGTGTGTTATACATTTTGTTAATAGAAGCAAATTGTTTAATCACAAACATTTATGTCCATTATACATTACATTCTCATTTCTATATGATTATCCACAGCTCGCATCCGACTCATCCTCAGCCTGCCATTTACGTACCTCAACGTTCCTACGTCCATTCGTCAGAAAACAATAGAAAGGGAAACCCAAACATTTCAGTTTATATTTTTCATGAAAAAAACCACCCTTTTGGTTCGTATTCAAGCGAGTGACAGAGCATTGTTGCTACGATCAGAGCCCATTCATGGCTCGCCGGGCAAACGGAACTCGAAAACATTCAAATTAGACTATTGTGACGGATTTTTCTTGTACATCGCGTTTTCATAATAAATATAGGTAGACGTTTCCATGTGATTGGCGTTTTGTTAATCTGCCTAATGGATTTCGTTGACGGCTCGTGCTTACAAAGCCTATTTAGCTGTAACACGAAGTAATTTTTGTAGTACAATTATAATTAGATTCACCATAGATAATATTATAGTAAAAAAAAAACTTTTGTATATTCGAACCTAACACTCTAAAAGCTTACTTAGAAATTAATTAATAATTTACGTTTAGTAAATAAGTAACATAACAGATAATATTATAATCTATTTATTATAATACTACACTTAATATTAAATAGATTTATTTTAGTTTGATTTATTTTTTCCAGTTAGGTACACAGCTCCAACATACATTTATATAAACAAAATTACTTTAAAGAAATATCTTATACCCCTAAAAATACCATAATATTAATAACTAGTGGTCTGCCCCGGCCTTGCCCGTGGTACATATTTTGCAATAAAAGGTAGCCTATGTCCTTTCTCGGGTATCAAAATATCTCCATACCAAATTTCATGCAAATTGGTTCAGTAGTTAAGGCGTGATTGAGTAACAGACAGACAGACAGAGTTACTTTCGCATTTATAATATTAGTATGGATTGTACGACGTGTTAAATACAGTTTAATCTTACGATGACGTTATGTTGTTTGTTACTGGCTAAAAAGCTATATAGAATTTAGGTAAGCTTTTTCCCGGTACGTAACACGGTAGTATTAAATTTTCACTGTTACCTTCAAAGAAATCCATTTCTTGTGTAAACCTGAGAATGTTACGAGCTTACTACGCCTTTTAATAAAAATGAGTTTTAACCGAAATCACCTTTTAGACGATATGTGAATTTAGTTTTTGAACGTGAATCGATTAACTACGAATAACCAAGGGGGCCGGTTATAAAAGAATGTGTTTATAACAAAATTATGAACTTTAATCGTAAAACAAGATAAGGTAGGACATTATAGTTTATTGCCACTATCCATTCAAAATCTTAATAATTTTTTAAAAGTTTCACTTTACCGGTACTTCTTTATTTTTAAATATAGTTTCAGTCAAGCGATGGAACTCCACCAAATTTACAAGCGCCGCTACACTAGAACACAATTTACAAATATATTTCGCATCTCATAACTGTATTTCCAACGCCGACAAAGACTCAATGGCATATTTTATTTATCTGTTGGAGGGAATTCGGAGCAGTTTGCAATTCATAGCATTCAGTGCATTAGCTCCCAGTCGACGTGTAATCGTATTTGCATTATAGATTTGTTCCTTCACCTAATGGGTTTCTAAAACCGCGAATAAATAAATAAAAAATACTTGACTCTGAAATGACGTGTGTATGAAAGAGGTTCATTAGTATCCCGTATTGAAATATGCTTGAATGTACGAGGGATGTTGGGGTTCATACGATTTCTTTATAATGAACCTACAATTCTTTCACGTGGAGTGGTGTTTGCTTGATTTTGTAAAAAAAAAAACGTTTAGTACCCTCATGATATTAATGCCAGTTCCATAATGCATGGTAAGTAGTGCAATTCTAATAATAGCATTCATTAAAATTTTAATTTATAATTATTGTGCATTATTATAACTTTTTATATTGCCAATTGGCTTTATTACGTTATATACTCTCGCATTATAAATATTCCTTGTACTCTATTTTCTACCAATATAAAACTTACACTTAATTAAATAATAATTAAACAAATGAATCCATATAAAAAAATCTGTTGCCTTAAGAAATCCCAAAAAACTAGGTTACAACACGGAATTCTCACGCTTTTCAAGAGCATTCAGCACATATTTATCATAACGCTAGGATGTCACAGCGGTAGACCCAAAGTCATGCCATTCGCATAACTAAGGAGGTCGTCTCGAGCTGCGGTTGTTGTCAACCCCACAGCCGTTTTACAGAGGGTTATTACGGTATTATCCTCAGAATGCAATCCTGCAAGCTCCTAATTAATGTGTGGGCAGAGACCTCAATTACTCGGGTTATGAATTTGATAGGATGCTGGTGATATTGGACATGCGTTTTAATAACAATGGAAAGTTCTAGTTGGATCTACGAGTAGTTTCCATTGCAAGAAATTGCATGTTTGTTGAATGTGTAAAAGCGCTTTTATACGTAATATTTTGTAGTTTAGTTTAAGAATTTAAAAAAGTCTATAGAGTAATTAAGCATTTCTTTCAATTTCTGTGCTCCATCTCCACTTCAGCAAGTTAAATGAAATGCAATTTTATATGCCTATAATATTTCTGTAAAATAAAAGTTCAATTTCTTTCTTTAAATTAGCATAAAATCATGTTCAAAAAATTAAGTATATAATTCTTAAGACAATAAACAACTTCGCTAAAACAAACTTATTTCAAGCCAAACATTCAATTAGGAATCAACACGTAGCCCCTAATAAAATCAACTTCAGAAAAGTCGCAAAGTATGCTTTCTTTCCAAATACATTACAGAAAAACTTGTTAAGAGCCCACAAAAAAGAATAAAAAAAACACCTCAAAGAAAGTAAGAGTGCTTGCAACGGTCGAGAAGGTAGGTAGGTCATTAATGCACCCCTCTCTCCAACCCTCACATTCAGATAAGTGAAACAACTTTATTTGATGTTTGCGACCGTGAATGTGGAAGACATCACACGAGGGAATACAGTTATATAGTATTTATTATCATAAATAATTTTCAGCGCAGAGGACGTAAAACATGATAGGACTAGTACGTGTAGCATTCAATCGAATACATGAATTTCGATGTAAGATATTGTGAAGTACTTTAAAAGAATTGACTTTATTTTTGAGAACTATTTTTTTGTACAATGTAGAAGTTATTGTTGTTATTGTGTGACAAACAATACTCACAAGACAAAGATCTTATTTTACAAATTAAGTATCAACATCCTGTATTTTAGAAGACTTTAAAATTAATAACGTGTCAAGCCATAGTCTTTATTTTTCCAATATTTCAGCTCAAGATCGAACCACATCTTATAAGTCATTATTCCCGCTATTCAGGTCATCAAGAAAATTGGGGCACTAGATCCCTCGCATAGCTTACTGACATTATGCACCACTTTCGATCCCCTGCGATCTGTACATGCTCTGGAATAAGGATATTATTCCACCTCGACGTATAATATTCATGCATTTTAATGTAATCTGATTTTTATCGATTCATACTTTTCGCTAGAGCAGACTTATTCTGACAAGATTTGTTATAATATGCTACTAATATATTAATAAAGATTAGGTGAAATTAAATACGAGTGAAAAATGTAAAATTGTAATAGGCATAGGTACCTACCTTACTTTAACCTACAAGCAAGAAAATGTAAGAAAAGTTGTTTTCATAATAAAAAAGACTAGCTTTTACCCGCAGTGCTGCGCTCCTGTTGGTCTTAGCATAGCGTGATGATATAATATAGCCTTCCTCGATAAATAGGCTATCAAACATCGAAATAATTTTTCAAATCGAACCAGTTCCTGAGATTGGCGCGTTGAAACAAACAAACTCTTCAGCTTAATAATATTAGTAAAGATATTATCTTCGGTAGGCTTAAATATTTAGAACGTGTATTGATAAAATTGCATTTCATACAAGAAACTATGGAACGTGTTAATTCAATAGTAATCACATTAAAAGCTCTCATTGCTTAAAGTGCTATATTGTCTGCGATCATCACGCGAGGTGACGTTCGGTTTCAAATGAACTGCTTTCAATAGGAAGATATTTACAAATAACAGTTTGTATTATCATTTTTAATGCGTTTATGTATGTTGAATATTTTCTTGCTTAATATACGTATGGATACAGTTGTGTATAATTTGTTTAAGGTTCTTTTTATAAATGAACAAGGTGAACTAATTTGAAACAGCACAGCGTTAGCTACTAATCTACTATTAAGTATTCTGTGACAGCACCACAAAATATAATCTATACTAATATTATAAATGCGAAAGTAACTCTGTCTGTCTGTCTGTTACTCAATCACGCCTAAACCACTGAACCAATTTGCATGAAATTTGGTACGGAGATATTTTGATACCCGAGAAAGGACATAGGCTACCTTTTATTGCGAAATATGTACCAACTACCACGGGCGAAGCCGGGGCGGACCTCTAGTATTTTATAAAGGAATAAACGTACGCTGTTTATATTTCTTAACTCGTTGTTCTTATGTTTCCTTACTCCTCTGATAGAGATTTTTTATGCTTATTATTTATAGATGATATCGAAACAATTGTATCTGAGAACTGCTATATTTATTGGTATATGGCTTTTCATATACATACGGAAATAATATCGTTAATAAAGCAGTTACCTAAGCATTATGTACATTTATTTATTGCATAAATACACTATAACATCCCACACGTTTTATACTTCCTCAATTACGAATTTATTTTATCTATTATTATACCTGAACTTATAATATACTAGGTTTCCGCCCGCGGCTTCGCCCGCGCAGTCAAAGAATAACCCGCATAGTTCCCATTCCCGTTGGATTTCCGGGATTGCGTCATTTTCCCGGGATAAAAAGTAGCCTATGTCCTTTCTAGGTTATCAAAATATCCCCATACCAAATTTCATGAAAATTGGTTCAGTAGTTTAGGCGTGATTAAATAACAGACAGACAGAGTTACTTTCGCATTTATAATATTAGTATGGATTGCTGTTTTCCGTTGCCAAGCAGTGTCCTATTCATTTCCTCATGGCTGTTGCTATTATAATAAAAATATACATATAAAGTAAATCTTTAGTAAACCTTTGATATAATGCAACTATGTACATTATAAATGCATGTCGATAACCTACTTAACAAAATGAGAATGCTAATCCCGAAGTGACACTCTTAAAACGTCCTACATTCCAATTCAAAAGGATTCCTTGAATATCTCATCAACCTAAATTGCTTAAATTAGCGTGTAATGTAAAAACTAATGAATGAAAAAAGGAGTAGCAAATGTTAACCCAAATTCTACATTTTTTTGTATACCTTTCTCTGTGTAAAATGTAATGTGCTTTAATTTAGTTTAACGCAGACTTATTTTGTGTTAATTAGGTACGAAAAATATTTTGCATGGAATTATTCTCGTATTAAACACGTTGAATGTAACTAATGTTAGATTGATATTGTAAAGAGTGAAAATGCTGTTAATTAATCCATACTAATATTATAAATGCGAAAGTAACTCTGTCTGTCTGTCTGTTACTCAATCACGCCTAAACTACTGAACCAATTTGCATGAAATTTGGTATGGAGATATTTTGATACCCGAGAAAGAACATAGGCTTATACTTTTTATAGCGAAATATGTACCACGGCGAAGCCGGGGCGAAGCCGGGGCGGACCGCTAGTACAGTTATATACGGGGCATTTCACGCCAAGCGGACACAGATTTCAGGGTCAGGTTTCAGATTTCGGTTATATTTTAGTATGTTACACCTGTATATATCCTCGGTATGTATACGAAAAATTTTTGCATTTAGAAGCTTAGTTTTCAAAATACAGGTCTTTGAAGATGTTAGTAAGCGCGAGGTATGGGGGACTTTGAATGTAATTATCAGTTCAAGAAAAGTAATTTTTAAATAAATTGATGACTGAATAATATACCCCATGAAATAAACTTTTTATGCTCATATTTCGAATTTTGAATTTATATTTAAATTCCTTAGAAAAATAAAAATATATTTTTCTTTGTCATTTTTTACAAACTTTGCGTATTTTTAATTTTTTTAAAGATTATTAAATAAATAGCTTATATTATGTTTAAACTTCATGCAAAGTTCTAGAGTGGTCATCGCAGGACTTTAGAAGCTACATGTATTACTAGATTTCCGCCCGCGGCTTCGCCCGCGTTTTCAAAGGCAAACCCGCATAGTTCCCGTTCCCGTGGGATTTCCGGGATAAAACCTATCCTATGTGTAAATCCAAGTTACCCTCTATATGTGTGCTAAATTTCATTGTAATCGGTTCAGTAGTTTTTACGTGAAAGAGTAACAAACATCCATACATCCATACATCCATACATCCATACATCCTTACAAACTTTCGCCTTTATAATAGTATTAAGATAATGTCGAAGCGCGGCAATATCCCCATACTAGCGCTTAGTTGGTTAGCGCACCGTACTGCAGTATTTATCTCATTATAGTTAGTTAATAACACCGTTTCAGGTTTTAATAAGATTTTATAGTGGTAAATAACAAGCAAGAAAATATTACTTTTGTTTTCTTAAAAAAAAAATATTCAGTAAAGTAATATGACATTTTTACGACTTTGAATACGTATATCTCGTCAATTATTTATTTTAGCATAAAACTTATTCATAAATCTCTAATCAATTTTTAAAGACCTATCTGTTGACACTTCATTTAATTCAAATTTCTAGAATTTATTTTTTGTCCCCGTTTCTATGAATATTGCAGTGCGACGCGCTAGGCGCTAGTATGGGGATATTGCCGCGCTTCGACATTATAATACATGTAGCTTCTTAACTTCTGCGATGACCACTCTAGAACTTTGCATGAAGTTTAAGCATAATATAAGCTATTTAATTAATGATCTTTAAAAAAATTAAAAATACGCAAAGTTTGTAAAAAATGACAAAGAAAAATATTTTTTTATTTTTCTAAGGAATTTTAATATAAATTCGAAATTCGAAATATGAGCATAAAAAGTTTATTTCATGGGGTATATTATTCAGTCATCAATTTATTTAAAAATTACTTTTCTTGAACTGATAATTACATTCAAAGTCCCCCATACCTCGCGCTTACTGACATCTTCAAAGACCTGTATTTTGAAAACTAAGCTTCTAAATGCAAAAATTTTTCGTATACATACCGAGGATATATACAGGTGTAACATACTAAAATATAACCGAAATCTGAAACCTGACCCTGAAATCTGTGTCCGCTTGGCGTGAAATGCCCCACATAAGTAAAGCAATTACCTAATATAATATTTTATTTCACCAGCATTGCTCCGCTCCTGTTGGTCTTAGCGTGATGATAGGTATATATAGCCTATATATAGCCTTCCTCGATAAATGGGCTATCTAACACCGAAAGAATTTTTCAAATCGGACCAGTAGTTCCTGAGATTAGTGCGTTCAAACAAACAAACTTCAGCTTTATAATATTAATTATAGATTCCAGTTATTTTTTAAGTGTAGAGTATACAGTAGAACTCCAATTATCCGAATTAATGGGGACCGGGACCCATTCGGATAATCAAATATTCGGATAATCGGATTTAAAAAAAAATTGCCATTGGAGAGAATAAAAGCTACGTTTTGATATTGCACTATTTTTTATTGAATTAAATGAAAGAAACATAATATTTTTGCAATCATTTTTCTTATTTCCTCTAGTGACAACGCATCTTTATCATCATCATCCTCTCCATATTCTTGTTAGGGGTAGAATAATAGCGCACTTAGACTATTTTTGGACAATTTTTTGTGATTCGGATAATCGGCGATTCGGATAGTCGGAGTTCGGATAATTGGAGTTCTACTGTATTCCTATTTAATCTGTGGCAGAAACAACACTTTTCAGTAGGTATTACGCATCTATGTGGCTACAGATGTCGCCGCTGCATTGCCGGTAATCCGGAATTTATTATCTGTTTGCAGCCATTTCGCGCTAAAATCCAGATTTTGACGAAATGAATGTTCGTCACATGCGCTTCATTTTCACACCAATCGGTCGGGTAATCAAAACACGGAATCTACCAAATATGTACAATATATTATTCTGTCGTAGAGATATTTGTACTAGCAAACTGTATTTGTGGTTTATGTAGAGCTATTAGTTTTAATGTGATAGCATTAAATTAAGATGTTCATATATGATATAAGCTCAATTTTTATACGGGTAGGTAGGTAATTCCAGGAAGTAAATGTTGAACTGAAGAAGTTAGGACACTTTAAAATTACGTGATTTCCCAAGATATTTTGTTTTCTATGTATAATTTTGGCAGTAAGCTTTATTGCTTAAGGATATATTTAGATACTAGTTACATTTACATTTTCTTCTTTTATAAATGTACAGTAGATATATTTTATAAATTACATTTAATTGTATAAAATAGTAAAAATACGGATAGGTTCTGTTATTATTTATTATGTTAATGGACTAATCTCGACATTCGCGCGTTTTCTAAACAAAATTGATACACATAATCTTGCCGATTTTCCCAAAGCACCTGCACCTCTTTCTTTGACTTTTCGAAAAGTATACTTACCAAATGTCATAAGTACGTTAATTAAATATAATTCAACTCATAGATAGATCGGACAAGCGAAATCGTTTTAATGACCGGGATCCGTGCAAAGCAGATGCGGCAATCCGCGGTAAGCCCGGACTTAGTTTGTGTCGCTTGTGCCATAATCGCAACGGGCTTGTACTTGAATTATTCAGGCTGTATGAATATCATTTTAATAGTTTGGGCCCTAATATTGTTTATTGAAAGCCTGATTCAATGTTGTTTCAGCTAGTATAAACAGAAGTTGACGATAGATGATTGATTGCTAGCGAATAATTTAACTTTGAATAGATACATTTATAAGTCATATCTCTCGATAAGGTTCCATGGTAATCGAGCATTAACAAACGTATTTACAATCACAGTCCTCGATAACTTTTTATAGGTATCACTCACTCACTCTCTCTAGTGATAAGTTCATTATTTTTTTTAGTTACGTATGCAAACATGTAGCTGTAACATCTCAAAGAGACAAATTTAACATCAAACACCTCAAACGATCCTCAAATCGCAACGTAAGTGTTTTAAAGTTATTGTAAAATAAAGACAAAATAATGTATTTCCACGGCAATAAATTCGTCTCAATCCAGAGGAAAGAAGGAGAACAAATTGAATCACTTCACTATAGAAAGCTTGTTGTTTGTCTGTGGACAGATGGAAGTGGATGCATTAGTTTTTCACCCTACCAACTCTCTGAAGTATGTGCTATTTTAGCTTCTTGCATTCATGAATATTTAATACCGTGGAATAGGAAATGTGCGTCTAACAAAACACTGTTCCGCGAGCATTAGAGGAATTGGACTTCTTGAAAGTAATGACGGTTGTAATGTTTATTATTTATTTTTTATTGTAATGTAAGTATTATATCAAGAATATTTCTCTATTGTAAAACTGTAGGTATAATCACTCAAAAGTATTTTAATTGCAAATTTTATTATATGCTGTATTCGTAAAGCACTTCTCGGAATGTCTTTTATGTTGTCGTGTCATCTGGCGGTGTCGAGATCAGCATCTGTAAAATATAAAATACTGTGTAAAAATCACGAAAGGTATATAATATAATGTAGCCATTTAGTACTTAGTACTTACTACTACATATCATATCATCGAAATAAAGAATCATCTGGAAAAAGAATTACCACCTGCATCGTAAAATAGTACCAAAGGTGGGCTTCGGCAATAAAAGTAAAGCAAAAACCTTTTTTCAATACCGCTCCAGGATATTGTACCGGTCCTCCAACACTTTAAATAACTTTACATTACACAATTTACATAAACCCTTAAAATAAATTAGACTAAACATGAAATTCTCTCGAGTAAAATGAGTAAATAAGTGAATAAAAAAGTAGGGAATAATCCGAGCTAATTGTTATAAGAGCGTGAGTTATGCGCTTCGAGGCTGCAAAATCCTGGCTAATTAAGCATTATATAAGCCGGAAATGTTTTATAAACAAAGCTGATTCCAGCTTCATTTGAGATTTTTATTTTTGCCCATTACCTCTTCGTGAGCGTTAAGCATTTTAAGATATTCCTCTTAAATAAGCTGGCACAGAAATATACGAGTATATTTATCAAGCAGTTGCAGTTTAGTCAAGATTAAAGAACCAAAATGGTGAAATAAAAGTTACAAATGAAAAAAAATGCAACTGGTAGGTAGAATCACAAAGACATTGGAAATCTATTCACATTTCCCCTTGCATCATTCCCTTTTCATTCTTGCAAATAATATGTACTTATCTAAAACATGTCAAATTGACTTTTGAACAAAATTTAATTTAATATAACACCATGATTCTTATGCTGAACTTCTTCTGCTGCAAAATCTGCTATGTTCTAGTGAATACGTAATATATGCATAATGCATATGTATTTCTTAAATATACTTATATAATGTACTTATATACTTATATAATGTATTTCTTAAATATACGGTAAAACATCTTTTCGAACTGTTCAAAAGCAAAGTATACAAAAGCATAAAACATACTCTTCCCATTTGAAATCCCCGACGTTTTTGGTAACTTCCCATAATAAAAATATACTTGAACAAGAATAATAAAATGTAATATTATGCAATATTTTTTTAAAGTATTGGAGGAAAATTCATAATGTAGGTAGGAAGTAAGTCGCTGCGGCACCGCTTTATCTTAAGCGAGAAAAATGAAGGTTTATAGACTTCACATAGGAGCTTAGAGGACTCTCTTCGAGATTTATCTTATTACTTCTCTATTGCCTTAAAGATACTACATTGTCGTGGTTACTTATCTTTCTTGTGTTACTCTGGAGCTTTGTTTTGCGGTGTCCAGATTGAGGTCAATACTTAGCAAATATTGGTTTGAACATGATGGAGATTAATTCGTATTTGATATGTTTTACAGAAGTACCTTTCGTAAATCAGTCCTTTCTCGTAAGAAAACCCAAGCATTATGTGACCAGTTGTTAGGTAAGACAGTTTCTGACACATTTATAAAAAGGGAATATAATTAAATTAGCTTTAAAATAATATCAACATCACAGTGCTTCAATTTTCAGTACATAATAAAATACCTGTAAAATATGAAAATATTTTGTCACTTGCAATACCTAACACTATTTATTAATACTTAACATTTGCTATAATATATTTTTTTTTCAGCGCGAGTAAAACTACTCGTTATTCAACTATTTAATCATATAAAGGAAGTGATTAATATTGCACAACGAAAGTTTATAAGTTCAAAATGCATTAGCGAAATTCGAGCGCAATACTTATTGGCAGTTTAATTATTATTCATCTCATTAGAGAAGTTAAGACGCTTTGTAGTCTAGGAAGCAGCTCTCGATAGCCCAGTTACCACCAACTTTGCTGAAGTTTTACAATATGTCGCCAAGTTTATGTTCAACAATCGAGTTATGGCGAAGTTTTGATGGATTGTTGCAATTCGCGAATGCAGGTTGGCATAAGATATTAATGTGACAATACGGTATAGTGTTTGTTGTTGTTGTGGATATTTGGTTTATTTTCGTCATTCATTTTTTATACATTAGCCACTTATTTTATTTATTTGTTTGGGTCACAGAGCTTTTTATAAACATATTTCCTATCTGCATGTACATTATTACACAAATAAACTTAAATATAATGTGCATATTAATATTATTATCGTAATTATAAATTATTCACAATTCAAATATGACGAATTCAACATTACACTAATACTTACCTGATAATTATATTATTTACAAAAAAAAATAAAAAAATATCAATACAGATAAGTAAAATATCAATAACCAGATGATAACTGAACAATACAAGTTATCATTTTATTCCACGAAAATTCCGTTTATTTCATCATTTCAGCATAATAATATCAGCGTCAGTCAAATAATTTTAAAGTTCAGATGCGCGTATTGGCTGTCGCTTACAGCTTACAGCGGAGTTGACAAGGGAAACGTCGAGAACATTATGATGGTAAACATTGCCGCGGGCCAGTATGCCAACTTTATTTAATTATTATAACTATAGAAATATAGGTATTAATATAGGTATTAGGTACCTAAGAATATATAGGAAATTAATTTTCCGTTGTCCAATGGTACATTTATGCGAACGCGTGGTACATAAAATATAAGAAACTACCTACGAGTATAGTTTGCTATTGCACAAAATTCCTAATAGATACGTAGTATATTATTATTAGTCTGTGCTAATAGGTATAAAGCTCATTTCAAAAATAAATAGAAGTACTTAGTTCATATTTAAGTAGTTTGGCATCAAAAGTTAACGAATGGAAATAAAACATCAGGGTCGATCTGTGTACCATTGGTCAAACAAAACAAACGTAGTAGCACCAATAAAACATCAGGATTAAATCGACAACTTTCTCAAGTTGGCTCTTAATCCGGCGCTTTCAAAGCAAATCTCGCCTGAAATTTTATGCCGTCCCTTGGCATCAATCATGGTGATTACTCCGCCGCATATTGAACACTTTAAGCCCTTCGTCAATCCGGTAGAATCGCAAACCAATTTGCCGTGAAAACGCCGGGAAAGTGAGGGAAGTCAGGTCTACAGCGGGACAAAGCAAACAGTGCCAACTGGCAGTGAAAGTGCGCGTGACAAATGACGTGCAGGTGTCACGTTATCGGCGTGACGCAGCTGCGATCGCGCGAAAACGTTCCGCGGTTATGATTTTGTGTATTGATTGACGAACTTTTTGAGATAATATGGTAAAGTTATTGTTGAATGTATCCAATGTAGTGTAAGTGCTACGTTTAGTTGTGTATATATTATAGTAAAAAATATATTTCTAAATAAATGTAGTTTTAATAAATAGATATGATTCGCTGTAGCGGAATCACAAATACGATATGAAATAACAGTAGTATGGATTCCCGGACTCTGCCTCACTGCGTGAGGCAGAGTCCGGGAATCCAGTGAATCCAAACGAGAATCCAAACATACCCCGACTAAAAAAAAAAAAAAAAAAAAAAAAAAAAATTCTATTCTGAATCCTATCAACATTCCAGTCCCATCTCTTACAATTCCTTTTCAAAAACTGGAGATGATATCGCTCAGGTGTTCGTCCATATGAATCAAAATATACCATTCGTATCGATATGTACAGCTACCCAGTGTGAACCTGGTTTATCATCCACATCCAAATTGCATATTATATACGTTGGTACATGGGTATACATAGGCAGTCTATTAGCAGCATAAACATTATTTTCTAGACTGGGATGAATCTTTTTCATATGTTTTTGTAATTCTAGTGTATCCATGATATTACTGTTATTAGCAGATTATTACAGTACCAATCTATTCAATGGTTGTCATAGGAATGTTCAATTATAGTGTTTTGTATAAGATTAAATAGGAAGTTTGTAAGGAAATAAAAAATAGTAAATTGTATACAATTTGTTTTATTTAATTTTATAATGTTTCCTTTAGTTACATATACACATAATGCATTAAGCATAACACATAAATCTAAAACATAACACACATTATAACCTTAACTACTATAGTCTACAGTAACATTTCTATTTTTATCTATTTCAATAATATTATCAAACTCAGCATAAACAATACAGTTAATTGTTTGTATTAGTGAGGATTCAAATCGTACTTCTAATCTTACACTACCATGCTTTATGAGATTCCAATGAGCTGACGAGTTAGCTGATAAATCAGGAGTTAAATCAAATGCTAAAAGACAGTAACCTTTGGCATACTGTTCACGAGAGATTGCATTTCCTTCATTAAGAAAGTGAATACCAGTCCCCGAGAATAGAGTATGATATGCTGATGTAAATATATTATTATTAAAAGATGGTTGCAAAGCTTTTGAAGGTATTTGTTGACCATCAATATATAAGCTGAAAGAGTTAATGCCATAGTTTTCAAAGTTAAATGGATTTTTAGTAAGTGAGCCATTAAATGCGGAATTGTTCACAAATCCAATAATACATCTTTTAGGTACCTGTCCTAAGAATATATTATCAAGAGTTTTTCCTTGAACACCTGATGGAATTGTTAAAACTTTAACTTCAGCACGAGTAATAGGATATTTAGCAGTGGTAGAAGCTAAAACTTTCTGATGTGCGAGTAATACACTTGGATTAATTCGTGCTCTTCGAACAATAAGAGTTGCATCCGTAATGCAAACTTTAAACTTTTCATCATTTGACCCAGCAATTAAATTAAAACTCTCTCTTGACCGAACTAATTTTACACTCATTTCAACACCATTAATTAAAAATTTATCTTGATTGAAAATGTCACCATGAAGATGACCAATCATTTCTATTTCCCTACTTTCATTAACTAATTCCTGTCTTTTAACAAACCCTATGTTTTTACCATCTGTGGAATCCATTTTGCCTGCTGTATCATCATACCAAAGACTACAAGTAAGATGAGATTGTTTAGCAGCAGGAGCATAGTTTAAAAGGGTTTCCATGTATGCTCGATAGGCATAGGTATTATTAGGTGGTGATACAAGTTTTTGGTTTAAATAAACATCGAGTTGACTAAAAAGTGAATGCAACCAATTATTTACAGGTGCTACTACTGTAGCTGATGTCAATTTTGTTGAATCTTGATTTAATACTTTTGCCTTTATGTGGAGTAATGTATGAGACAAATCTATGTAGTCATCGCCTGTTCCAGGAACTTGAAACTCGATAGGTCCATCATCAGCAAGAGATGAAATTGGTTTATAGTGAATCCACAATCCATTTTCAATGCTTGTTTGTGTAGACGGTAATGCAAACAAATCTAATTCTGACTTAACGCACTCACAAGAATGATTATGAAGGAAAGACATACTTAATTTGAAAATATATCTTTGATGTTTTTGGGTTTTAGACCAAGTTTTTTCGTAGCTTTCACTTTAGCTGTTAGTGGTGGAATGAACGAGGCCAATCGTTTTCTTTTAGTTATATACCCAGATCCTGTCATGTTTAATCGATCAATTTTGTCATCAGCCTTTCGTTTTAAGTTCGTACTAACTTGCTTTAGACGATCTTTTATTGAGGCTTCCATAGGACGGGCTTGAATCATATCCGATAAAAGTCCTACTCCAGCGTTTAATGCCTCCTTACCAACCACTCGAGCACCACTTGAAAGTAAAGGTAAAACTGATCTAAATAACCCTCCTAAGAAGCTCCCAATACCATGACCGCGTTGGTATGGTGAACCCTTATAAATTACTCCAACTCCTGATCCAGCTTGATGTGAATAATAATTTTCATATGGACATTTATGATGATCATGAGGAGAATACATTATTATAATTTGCGGAAATGTAGTTTAATACACACGGTTCCAAACTGGAATGGTATTTTTTGTCCTGCGCTGGATCTTATATCCATTTCCAGCGTATCGAACTCTCTTCGCATAACGGGTAAGTAGTGAGGTGGAGAGAAAACGTGCATTTTATACGCACCATAAATGTATTTTGAAGGATCTAATGAAATGACTCTTAATAGCGGAGTCATAACATCACCCACAATCTGAGGATCGATAATGTCGCAATATAGAAATAGTTGAGATGGTAACCCTAAGTGTAAATTAGCAGGACACTTCCCAAAATTTCTGTCTAGGAGATTTGTATTTGGTTCATAACCTAGTTGTAAACTTAATTTGGGTGATAATGTTACGGATGTTATATTTTTATCCAAAACAGAAACAGACACAAATTTTGTTATTTCATCATAACGAAATTTCAAGTTCTCTCCGATACCATTTAACGCTCTCAAAATATGTTCAACGTTATCGTAGTTGGTAGCGGGAATATGTTTTTTGTAGTACACTGTTGATGGTTTATCTTCATTAGGAATTAACATGGTTTTTGTGATGTATACAACATTTTCATGATCTTGAACAGTAAACATTGTGCATGGATATTGAAACTCGACAACTCCAACCAACCATTCACCTTCTAATTTCATAGCTTTTGGTAATTTTGTTGAAAAATTTGTGGTCTTGTTATCAGGAAAGTATTCCATTGAACTATTGCTGAGCAAAGTTAAATAAAAACTTTCTTTATTCATATTTCTTTTAAACTAGAAGCTAAAATCCAACTGTTAAATTTATCTGGATAACCTCTCCACTTCACTAATACTTCTTTTCTGTTGCCCGAATAACGAGTGCCAATTATTTTATCTATTTTATATTGTGAGGTGGGGTTGTAAGTGACCTTCTGTAATTCTCTTTCATAAAAAGTACCAACTATTGGTTCATTTTGTAAATCTGTAATTGTATAAACAACCCATGGAGATCTATCAATTATTGAAGATATAATAAATATTTCATCACTCCAATTTGATTCATATCCTTTTTGGAAAACATGTTTATATTTAGTTATTCGAACATAATCACCCACGTTGAAATTTGGTTTTGAATTTTCTAAAGAAAGTTTGTTTGACCCTCTATCATAAAGATTAGTCCAAACTGTCATAATATTGTTGGAACTTACATCACATGGGCACATCTTAATACTCGAGTGAATGCTGTGATTATAAGAGTATATTAAATCTTGTAAAACATCTATATATCTATAAGTATTATTATGAGTGAAATAACGCCACATTTTCATTTTTAGAGTTCTTTGAAATCGTTCAACAATACTTGCCTTAATATCAGGATTGTTAGTGGTATAGTAATTTATCTTTTTGGATTTAAAGTATTTTTGTACATCTTTTGAGACAAATTCTGTACCTTTATCAGATTGTATGTGAGTAGGTGTTGAATTACTTTCAGTAAATATACTTTCAAAACATTCTTTAGTTGTTTCTGAGTTTTTCTTTTTCATTGGTCTTGCAAAAGCATATTTACTAAATACATCAATAACACAAAGTATATAGTTGAAACCATCATTATATTGAGAATAAGTTCGCATATCACTTAAATCAGCTTGCCACAGCTCATTAATATTTGATAGAATGTACCTATTACGCGGGAATTTTTTCCGAATGGGTTTATGTAATGTATATGTTTCTTGTGATTGTAACCATTCCTTTACTTGCTTTTTATCCATTTTACCCTTCATAGCTTTTGATAATTTATCAATACTACCAAAACCAGCGGGGTTAGATGGATCATAATAAATCCTGTTAATTTCTTCTAGTACGGGGTCCATTTTTCCCAATCGATCTTTTTACGTATTTTAGTTATATATCTTTTATCTCCACTGCTCGGTGTAGAAAATTCTTGAACTTCAATCTCAGAGGTTTTGTTCAGATCTTTTGCTTGAAGTTGGTTAATAAACTCACATCTCTTTGGATTTCCAATATAAGTAAGTGGTACTTTAATATCTTTTAATGCTTTAGCAAATCTATCCCACCCTATCGGATCACTTTTTTTTAAGGGTCTAAGTGAATCATTTATTAAATCAACAATATTACTTCCTGGAATTTTTTCATTATCAATTATGACTGTACCTTCATTATCCCAACGTATTTTACTTTTACTTATTCCAATTAAGTTTAATAATGATTCACCTTTTTTATTATAAGTTTTCGGTATTAAACTGAGTATTTGTGTTGGTGAATACAGTGGATTTGCCTCACTTTCTATACTTTTAATGGAACCTTTCTCCCCCAACAAAGATTCAGCATCAACTGAACTTTTTTGATCTCTATCTTTATTTTTAAAACCAATTTTAGACTCATTTGAATATTCATTAGATGTATCAGAATAAATTGGTAATCTGAGTGGTTGACGATCCTCTTCGGTAAAGTGAAGGTATCTTTGTAGTGTTTGTAAATATAGCATCCACTTCTTTCGGTCTTCCGTCTTACTATTCATAATATTTTGCATTTCAATATCTAATCGAGACAAATTACTTGTATCCTTATTTTCTTGTTTTAATTTTTCAATCAATCCAGGTTCAATAAGTATCATTTTCTTAGCATTTTCCATGTTAACTGGCTAGTCCACTTACTAATCCACTCAATATTGCACCTAATATTATTGGTAAGAAAGCCCCTCCTTTTTGTATAATAATATTTTTTCTTAGTTTATGTTTACACTTACGCACCAGTTTACGGAGTATATTTTTGTGTTTATTCAATTTTTGTTTATCTTGATCTTTAAGTGGTATCTTTCCTTGTAAAACGTTATGAATACATTCACAAATACAATTTATTTCTTTTTCATCACACGTTTTAAGTAACGCTTTTTGATATTTTGGTTTAAGCGTATGCAAAGCATTTAGCAAATGTTTATGCGTTGTAACTCGACGAAGCATCATTTAGAAATGATTTGAATTGTTTGATTCTTGGTGTATTTAAACTCTTTCGTGGGGACGTAGACTGTGCAGTGACCATTAAATGGGAATACATGTGTCTTGATACGACAAAAATCATTTGTATTCTGTTTTAAATCTACCATTAAATATCCATGCGCTTCTAAAGTTGCATCCCTGTAGGCGTCTTCAATGAATTTTGTGTTATCTGGTGACACTTGTCGTGCTAAATATCTTATTTGAGTTTTATCTCGAGGGTTTTTAAAATAAATTATATAACTTGAGTTTAAAGAAATATCTCTTTGACCTTTACCTTGATGAAATAAATTTTGTGTTAAATAAAATACACTAAGATTCCTGTGATGACTACCTTTTGTAAATATATCCACAATTCTTCCATCAGACTCTCTCATTAGATCATCAATAATAATAAGGTGTGGGTTTTCACCATCAAACATATTAAGATTTGGAATTCCTTGATGATACTTAACATTTGGTAAATTATATAAAGGCTGCATTTCGTCGTAGCACCATGTGATTTCAGAAAAAAATTCATTACATACACTACTCCTATGTTTAATGAATTGAGTAACAAAGTTAGATTTTCCACATCCACTTGGACCTGCTACGATGGCAGCAAATGGATGAATAAAGTGAATCATTTTTATACTTCTATCTTCTTTGGATGTAGCAATAAAACTAAATATTTTTCTCTTTAAACATTTTATTTATACATTAAGGTTACAGTTTAATATAAATAAAGTAATATATACAAATAAACACAACCTTAAAAATTATTACAAAGCACATATATCCAAAAAAATAAATAATAATAATAATAATCAAATATATTCATAACTAAAATTTTTGAAATATAAATATCGTTTTAGCTGAAATTGCCATCGAGTTTATAATGACCCAACGGTAATGTATCTATATTGTTTGGTAGAATGTACCGCTTGGCATCATTAAAGGATAAACATGTTTTATTTATTTCTTGTGTAAAAATTGTATGCTTTAATGATTTAAATCTATACATTTTACAATATTGAACGTTTTTATTAAACAAACATGACTTATAATTATCTAAAGTTAATTTTTTTGTGACACACTTATTAACACCCTTTGCCTTAGTAATAATTTTATCATCAACCTGTAACGCATACATTTTTGATCGCAGACCTACAAATTCCATAAAAATTCTACCACAGTTTTCATCTTTGAAATAACCTATTTTTTTTTTATTTAGTTTAGGAAAATTAAAAACGTTGTTAGCATCATAATCTGATGTATCGAAATATGTATTAATGTCCAGTTTTATATCATTATAAAAGTTACTCGTAAATATTTGATAAATGAGACTGTCGGTATCGGTGTATAGCAATTTCAAATTGGAACCAAATTTATCTTGCATGTAATTGTAGTGGAAATCATACATAAGCGTTTTAGATATATCTAATATACAAAATCCTAGATAAATAGGTTTATTATAAATTAACTTTGTTTTGTTTAATTGAATTGCAACAAGACTATCAGAAAAAATTGAAACACTGTGAAAATGTGGTTGAGCAATTAAATCTCCAGCTCCCAATACTTTACCCCGATTTTCCCAATGAGTTAACAGTTTAACATTTACACGTTTTTCAATATTTTCCATAGTCTTACCAAAAACAGCGTTGTTCATTAGTTTATAAAAATCTTTCTCAAAATCTGAAATAGCTTGGGTTCTCAATTGTGTATTTAAGTCTATATATTCTTTTAACCATGGAGTCTGATTAAATTTTAATATTCTATGAATTTTTAATAATTTTAACCCCATTTTTAAGCATTGAATTAAATTTCTATAATATATAATATATTTGGATTTGTTTTTTAAGTTTGGAATCAATCTAATTTCTTTAGCGTCACCTACAGGTATGTTTTCTGGACAAAGAGGTAAATCGGAATGTTTATCATGCAAATCAACCGGATACTCAAGATCTACCTCCAAGATAAATCCTATCTCTGAAGAATAACTAACATTAAAATCTGTATCGGGGGAAGCCCACTCAAAATTACCTGTAGGTAGATATTGGGACATAGCCCAACCATACAGGTTATTGGCATCGAAATACATTAAAAATGAATCTTTATCTTTTGAGTTATAGTTGGACATATAAACATTATTTGCTTTTGCATAGCGAGTGCTACACTGTGAAACACCTCCACGTATTCCTGATTTAATAAAAGCAATCATCTCAATATCTGTAAGTAATTCTAACTCGATTCTAGTATGTTTCAACATAGCATCCCAACTTAATCCAGGAGCTGTATAGTAATGGGCGGGATCTAAATCATAAGTTTTTATGCAAACACATCTAAAATTTTCAAAAATATCTGCTAACAATAATACATCGGTTTTTAAATAAAGATTTGAATAGTCCATCATATTTTTACATTTAAAATGATTCCAAACGTCTTTCGCATGGTTGTAATCTTCATTAGAAATAAAAGAATCTGTGAGAGTACTGTAAAATTGTGATTGCATTGGAAGTTGATATTGGTTTAATGCATCAAAATCTTTAACAAATTCATATGGAAATACACCTTTTTTAGTTAGTCGTTTAAAGTCTTCTAAATTAGGGAAACATTTTGATAATTCTTTAAAATCATTATCGTTTAAATTTTTTGCTAAGGTATCTAAGCTACTGGGTAAAAATTTAAGTGAATCCACAAAACGTAAAGTAACATTACTGTTATTGATTTTAATTATCTTTGAAAATGATATATATTTTTCTTTATTTTGTGGGAGAACTTCTACCTGACCTTCATCAAAGTTTAATGCATGTACAATGAAATGTGCATCATAATGACTTAAATTGTGCAAGAAGACTGGTATAGTGTAAGGTACTCTAAATTTTTCTGAACAAACTTTATGCACGACCCCAATAAATTTCCCAGTAAACCAATCATGGTAAAACACTGAATCCCCATTCAAATTTTTATTACAAACATAACAGTGTTCAGATTTGCTAACTATATCTTGTTCTATTTGTGATAAATTATTAGAAGCTTTTTGAAAACCAATTTTCTTCACAATTATTTTCAGATTATCTTTTAACGATTCCATAAATTTTAAAGCACAATTTTCACCAGTATATGTTACATATTTAGACAATTTATCATCATAAGAACATTTAATGTAATATCCAAAACTATAAACATTGTGTTTTTGTACATTTATCGTATGTGATTTTGTAGGGTCATTTGAACACGATGCTAAAGGACTTAAAAAAGCCTCAAAATCCGCATATATAACAAAAGGTAACTTCAGTTTACGTTGGAATTTATCAAAACTTAATTTACTTTCAGATACAATATCACCCCACCAATTTCTTTTATTTTTATCAACGCTTGGTATTTGTGTACATATATGTCTGCAATCATTTTTTTGATGGTTATTCAAACGTTCATATGTTGAAAAATATTGTAAACAAAAGTCACATAGATATATAGCTTCCTTCGATTTTGAAATTTGATGACTTATTAATCTTGACATATTTTTTATGTAACAATAATGACCGATTTTACCCTGTGTCAAATATAATAAATTTATATGAGTCTGCATTTTGTTCTTTGTAAAATACAAGGGTCCGACAATACTATTTTTTTTTCTTTGTTCATTATATTCTAGACCAAAAACATTAATACTAATATTGTTAAGACTTTCAATTTTGTGAATATCGTTTAATTTAACTGGAAATGTAATATTACCGAACTTCAATTTATGACTGTGTTTGGTGTATGATGATACTCTATCCGAATTTTTATGTATTGGAAACAAAGCGGATAACAGTGCCCACTTAAAACAGGCGTTATCTGTGTTTTTAACATTTATAACAGCTTTTTTTATTTTTATGTCATGTGGTAACTCAATATAAGATTTTCCTCTTAAAGGGTTAAATTGATTTATATTCATATCCAAATGTAAAATTTTTTTCAAACTCCACCCACTATCCTTTTTCTCGAATGAATTTATATAATTAATAAGAGAATTCGTTACAGTAGTATAAAATATATTTAAATCATCACCGGTGCAAACAATAAAATTCATTGATTGAAAATCAAAAGTGTTATTTATATTTTTTGACTCCTGCACAAAGTCACCATATAAAATAAAATTGATTTTTAAAATTGTATGCTCTTCTATGGACTTATTTATTAACGTAAATATTGTATCTTTGACTGAAGCAAGAAATAAATCTGGTGTCTCAAACTGTAAAAAATTTTGATTTTCAGAAGTTACTCTATAAGTTATTATTCTATTACCGAACGCAGTCTCAATTATCTTAACATTAGGTTTTATTGAATGTTGTATTTTATCTACATTATTTTTGTGTACGTTGCTTCTCAGATGATTAGCAAAATATTTTTTGGAAACACTTATATTACAAATACTACAACATTTCGTCTTGGAATTAATACCTTCATTCGATGTTGATGGTTGTTGTGAAGTCCGTGAAAAATCAATTTTAGTTGCAGATTTTATCCTTTTGATGTCATCAGAATTAACATCAACTTCTGCTTTCCTTTTGGTTCCCCGTCCCGTTTGTTCCACCCTAAAAAAAAAAAAAAAAAAAAAAAAGTTATTTACTTCGATTGCTTAAAATACAAATAAGAAAGAAAAAAAGATGATTATAAAAAATATATACTCACAATTTTCCATCGAATTCATCACATAGCTCCATCAAACTTTGATCATGAAATGAGTGATTTAATTCATTTCTTTCTATTTCATCACAAACGTTTAAAAGTTCATTTGTATCAATGGATAGGCTTGTCAATTCAAGATCCATTTCATTGAAAAAAACACTAACACATTCTTCAGACATTTTAAACACTATATTTGTTTCACAACTGCTTTCTTGTAACACACTTTTTGCCTTAATGCTCAATGGTCTTCAACATAATCATTGACTTTATACATTGCAACGTACTATTTATACTAGTAGATAAACTAATTACTAAACTACCACATGAAGCCGAAAAATGAATACATTAACATACTTAGCTAACAACTAATACACATGACATGACACAACAAACACAAACAAAAACAACAAACATAGTTAAGCAATCACTTATGTACTTATGATTATATTGACAATTTGGGAATCATTATCTTTGGACTTCAGTTTGTGGTGAATATTGCTTAATGTATGCTTAATGCATTTTGTGTATATGTAACTAAAGGAAATATTATAAAATTAAATAAAACAAATTGTATGCAATTTACTATTTTTTATTTCCTTACAAACAATAAATATAATATACTATTATAAAGGCGAAAGTTTGTAAGGATGTATGGATGTATGGATGTATGGATGTTTGTTACTCTTTCACGTAAAAACTACTGAACCGATTACAATGAAATTTAGCACACATATAGAGGGTAACTTGGATTAACACATAGGATAGTTTTTATCCCGGAAATCCCACGGGAACGGGAACTATGCGGGTTTTCCTTTGCAAACGCGGGCGAAGCCGCGGGTGGAAATCTAGTATACATATAAAAATATTGCATATATTGGGATGACAATATAACATGATGTTAGTTTAGGTTGATGATTGATAGAAATTGGATGAGGTCAAACATGTAAAAATGAATACATTAGACCTGCAAATGAGTCTTCATAGAATACACCCCAGCCTCCAGTATAGCGTGTACCCCTCGAATCGCCTGCCAATGCATATACACATACCTGCATTTATTATATGCAATCTCGACCCTGACTCACAGCCAGGTTCTCATTGGGTAGCTATTCATATCAACCACGAAAGAGTTGGAGAATATTTTGATTCCTTTGGACGTAAACCGATTAGAGTAATAGCGGAATTTTTAAGAAGAAATTGTCGCATGTGGGACTATAATACTGCTAGAATTCAGGATATCTATTCCACGTTTTGTGGAGAGTATTGCGTGGTATATTTGTACTACAAGTTCCGAGGCCTGAGATTGGAAGATTTCCTTACAAATTTTTCGTATGACTCACCAAGAAATGATATGACACTTGTTAAATTGTATTGTAGTGTAATGCGGGTGTAAATAAAGAAATAATATGTTTTATTTTCAATCAACTCTTTTACAATCCTTGTCCTGCCGTAACAAAGTTCGATACATCAGATTACCCGGAAAAACAATTAGGTTAGGTTAGACTTTGATAAACAACGCCAGAAGCGAATCGCTTTTTTAAAAAAGCAACAATTAGGTTAGGTTAGGTTAGACTTTGATAAACAACGCACGAGCCGAGCGAGCAAAGCGAGCGTGCCGCTGCAGCGGCCGGTGAGTGCCAGAAGCGAATCGCTTTTTAAAAAAGCAACAATTATAATAATATAGTAGGATAATATATAAATATAGGATTTTAGACGTATTTTTTCTTGAATATAATAATACATCGTTTGGTTAGAATAGCGAGGTAGGTCGTAACAAAGAAGTTTAATACAAAAGCAGTGATAAGCGAGGTGCACAATGAGTAATAGATATGAACGCCGATAGATAATAGGAAAAGGCAAACAACCGGTGGGTCATTAGCGTCCCATTAATGACCCATCGATTAACTCTTATCTAATTGATATTTGATAAGAGTTAATCGATCTGCACACCTCAGCTATCTTTGGAACCGTGCATCCTATCGCTTCGGGAGTGAGTGCTATCGACTCAGCGTGGCCGCTTTAGTGGGAAAAGAGTCCAAACTTTTTTTTTTTTTTTTTTTTTTTTTTAGTCGGGGTTTTCAATCAAGTCACGTCCTCACCGTACCATACAGTGAGGCAGCATAGAGTGAGGCAGTACCCGGGAATCCATACTACTAATAACATGTAAAGTACGGGTCCTCAAATGATGAAACGCGTCCCCGATCCGGACCTTAATAAACATAAGGTAATGCAAAGAATATTTCTTGTAGTTGTTCTTCATTAGAACTTTATTATAACATAGAAGTATGCAAATCTTCCCCATATAAATTGATTAAAATTCTCAAATAACCAATTTATGTGAGAAGAGAGTATTAAAATTAAAACTTCAGTCTAAGCTATTATAATAAAATATATTATATTAAGTGAATAATAAAAGTGGAAATAATTGGTGACCCCTCACAATGTATGTGTGCACATACACACATACATAGGTAGGTTATAATAAATGACGGATAAGTGTCACGCATTATCAGCGTGACACAGCTGCGATTGTGACAGTAAACGTGGGATGATATTAGTTAAGCTGAAATATTTTAAAGAGCTTATAATTGTAACCAGTGAATTATAAAATATAATAATAGTGTGTCTTTTGGCTTTTAAAACATACCTACATAATAGTAATATCGGGATGAAATATTCATACTGTAAAATATAGAGATTATTTTGCAAATTGTAAATTTTATTATTTTAAATAGATGGTACGGCCAAAAATGAACGTTAAAAAAATCAACGTCATCAACGCTTTACTCTTTGGAACATATCAAGGGACATATCAATTACTTGACAATGTATGTGTATATTATCTTTTTTTAAGCATATATGTATATCATAATTAATTATTGTAGCCACAGTCAATTTTAACAATTGTAATTGTTAGATACATATATATACAGTAAAATAAGATTGCATTGTGCGTGTACTATCCATATTTCCTAAATAAATATCAGCACAAACATTTACATACGATTATTTTAGCTTAAATTCAATGTCACTCCATATATCAAAATGTTCTCAATGATAAGAGTCTGAACACGCCGCCAGAGGGCGCTAAGACAAACAACATGCGGGCGTTGCTTTTCGAAATGTCAAGTTCCTTATCATTGAAATGAAGCATAGCGAATTACGCTCGAAGCCTTGTTCCTGCAAACTTTTCCTCTGGAGACATGTTCTTGACGTTTTGTTTAAGATACTTGTTATTTTGTGTACTGTGGCAATAATTAACGCGGTAATAGTTCGGGAGAGTCAAGATATTTAGCAGTTCTTGTAATAATAATGTTATAAAATGACTTGTAATGAGAATTTGAGTATGCAAAACCTAGATATTCCTATGTTGCCGCATGGTTATATTTTGCTCCATTTTTTTTAAACTAAATAAGAATTTATCTTTCACCCTGGTACACTTTAAATTCAAACATTTTACTGAAACATATTACACAGATATAAAGACTATCCGGTAACATACGGGTACTCTTGCATTTTAAACAGGAATGTAGTCATTTTCAAATTACATAAAATATAAATAAAAAGTAACGGAAGTGGATATAATTTTTGTAGCGTAAACAATGAACAAATAAAATTTTAATTGTACGCATAATATTAAGATACCTAGCGTCCAATTTATTAAAGGTATTTCATTTTCTCGTCGACCTAATTTGGTTGATGGTCACGAAAAAATCCTAAATAAAACCATAATCCTTTTGCAGCTGTTTGCGCCTTTCACTCTGTTATATTTTTCATTCTTTATTATTATAGTCGGCTACCTTTTTTCTCAAATGGAAATTGTATGGAGGTCTGATGTTAAATACGATGATAAACTTTTATTTCGTTTTTATACCGTACTATAAAAATTAAATTAGATACAGGCTACAGCCAGTGTATTTATTGTCAGATATGTTTTTCGTATGTTAATTAATGTACCTATACGAAGTGTACATAATAATATGTATTATTGTCTTATATCCATATAACAAATTGTATATTATTCTATTGATAATATTATATTATATTATGTATTTAACAGAATTAAGATTTTCGTCTTCTAATAAATAAATAAATGAAGATCAATGTAGAGGCTTTTCTTGATGTTAAAAATATGTAATCATTATCTCCTTTGTACTAGCTTTCCGATCGCGGTTTCGCCCGCGTTTTCAAAGAAATACCCGCATATTTCCCGTTCCCGTGAGATTTTTAGGATAAACCTATCCTATGTGATAATCCAAGTTACCCTCTATATGTGTGCTAAATTTAATTTCAATCGGTTCAGTAGTATTTGCGCGGAAGTGTAACAAAGACACACATCTATCCTCACAAACTTTCGCATTTATAATATTAGTAGGATAAACAAAATGGATTGACAGATAAAAAGTATTTACTCATATTAATATCTATAATGCATTTATCCACCCTCGTTTATAGTATAAATGAATAATAAATACCATAATTCAGTGCTGAATATCACAAAATGTTATTACAACATCTAACGTAAAGTGAAACGTGGAAAATTATTTCGCGCAGCTTAATTATAATACCTTATTATTTCACATGGTGGCTGAAACCACAGTCTAGCTGATATCTGCCGCGATTCACCCGTTTTGTGTCTCTTTGTAATATCCCGTAATAACATACGGTGAAAGCGTGGGACGAAATAATTATTGTATGGTTGACCACGGGAAAACAAGAGAATACACGTACATACCATTTTACGGCTTTGTTTAGCGGGATAAAGGTTACATTCGCGTGCTAATTTTTTGATTTATGGTTATCCACGTGTGATCTACGTACATACAAGAGCATAACTTAGTGTTGGCTACTTACAGCCACGTGTTCACTTGGGTTTTCTTGTATGAAGTAGACATTTTTCCATTAGCGTAATGAGTGCAACGTCAAAATAAAATTGTGTTTTCAGCTATCTTAAATAAAAATGGGAATATAAGCGACTTTGGCTTGGATTTTCTAGCGGAATGTACCTAATCTGATGTCATTTACTAATGTACATTATAATTGAAATTTATAGAGAGGCAGAGAAGTTTATTTCATCAACGATTTAAATATTATTTTTTCTTTATAATTCTCTAGAGATTTTTATTTCAATATATTTATGTATTTGTATAAAATGTGTTTTATTTTTCTTTCACTATTTGCAATATTGAAATTAGGATTACCTAAGGATTTTACGCGTAAAACACATAATTTTCACCCAAAAACTATAATCATGAAATTTAATCAGTGTAAATCAGCCTTGCCATGGCAACTTTAACGTCTTTGTTACAAAACAAATAAAATAACAGATACAGCTGTAACAAACATTGCTATTGTTTGTGGAAACATGTATTAACATATAAAACACATTCGGGAAAGTAATTAACGTAAATAAATAGAAGAGTTCGTGAACCTTCGCGGTTCAGAAATTATGAGATTTATAGAACAAAATTAATTCACGCCGTAATAGAATTATTATGCTTTAAGTATTAATCGTGTGTGTTTAAACGGTACGTTGAAATTGAGACGGTTTGCGTATTGTATGCTGACCAAATAATATTAGTTGTTTGATTTATTCCATCCGTTTTGAAACGTTTAGCATTAACTTTTACCATAACATTTTGCTATAAAAATTTTAATGCGAAATTATATTAATTTTTTTTGCAAAAAAATATTTATAGGTGGATTTGTCAATGCATTTCTTTATGTCCAAAGCCTACGTAACTCTTTTGTAATATGAACTAATGTTAAACGAATGATAACGTTCTGAAACACGAAAATCTTAAGCCAATTCTGACTCATTCAATCAGCGAATTACTTAATTGATTGGCACACGACATGCACCTACAGAAAGCGATACCACATAAAAGTAATATAATGAAACAGGCAGTAATATCGTCGGTGAAAGAATGGCCAGCTAATTCGGGCACGTGTTGTAGTCGTCTCACGTATACCGTAAGTAACGCCGTCTTCGTTCCTCGCATGTGACACCTAACGTTAGGTGCCGTGAAAAATGGTGCTTCCCGACGCTCGGATAAATTTATCTTCTAGCGACTATTGCGATCCTGGTTATTCGTGTGTTAATATTCATTGCGGTACAATACCGTGTACTTTGACTTGCAGCGTCGCGTGCGAAATGCGAGCGCATTTTATTTTACGCCTGTGTTTAATGTTTGTTCTTGCAGGGATGTTTATTATGATGTAACTGGCTTACTGCTGCGTTAGGAGTTATGGCAGAGGAATTTTTATAGCGTGCCGCGGTTTTATATAGTGTGGTTAGAATTCTTTCGTGCTTATAATGATAGGCTCGTGAAATTCGAAGTGTGTTTTAAACACTATTGTGGTAAAAGTGTGTTGAATGTTGTATAGATTTTAAGGTCATAAAATAGGCATATAACACTTTACATAACAAATTGAATTCAATGATTCTATGGGTGATATTTTTTTCAATACATTTAAAAAGTTTAAACACACAGCCGAAGTCACGAACAATATACATTTAATATAAATTTATACAATAAATAATTTAATAGCATCGATTCGTTCTGGGTGAAATGATTTACGGCGTTAAAACAGTCGACTATAAACCCGGTATTCAGGGGGCGATTTTAGCGATACTTTATTGTAATTTAATTCACAAATATTTTTCTGAAATAGAGCGATGACAAAGGCAATGCACTGAAAATGTCAGGCAACCGCAACGCCAAACCAATTAAACCTATCTCTGGCTATAATTCCCTTACTAGGGTTGGAAACAATGGATCGAAAATATGACAAAAATCGCATAGAAACCAGACGACAGTAACTCGATTGTCGCCGGTCAGAATTGATCTATGTTAGGTAGATTAACGTGAAATTTGATATTTGGTGGGGAAAGCCAATTTCCTAGCACTGTTAATGGATGCTGAGGGGAACTGGTGCTAATAAAATATCAACATAATTAACTGTCCACACGAAACTGTAACAGAATACTAAGTTTAGCTCTGATGTATATTTTATCATTACTATACATAAGACAATACTGAAAAATAAAATTCAGAACTTTTCTCTGCCAAATTTCACAATTATATAGCTTTTCTGTCTAAATTTATAGGTACTTTTTTATAAAGATGATAAATTTATCCGTTTACTAAAACATTATGACGGGGATTGTATGAGTGAATTTTACGTTATCAGCATAAAAAAACTTTAAGTTCCATCGAGCATGATACACCGAAAATGGGACACCCTATATACATATGTACATAGATTAATTAATAAAAAAATGTGTGCGTGTAAGTCTAGTGTACACACGTAAGAAGTGAAACTTCTTCATGACCTTATTTTTCAAAAAATAATTTACTAAATGCAACTTTACAGAAATACGTCGAATCACGCGTGGTAGGGATAAGAAAAAGATGGCGCGTAACGGAAAAATGTCACGCGTAACGAAAAAGTGTTACACTAAATTTTTTTCCAACCCCGATAAAGAAGTTTCACTTCAATAACAATTGAATTAATGTAGTTACAAACAGAGCTTTTATAAAGTCAAACTGCTTTCAACTACCAGTCAACATTTACAAGTTTACAATATGATCTTCCCAGTAATTATGTAACCGACTAGTGCATAATTCTATTAGCATGCTACGAAGATCTGTCAGAAGCATTCTGACGGTGTTCGACGCTTGTAAGTGGTCATGACACACGTCATCCCCGTCACCCCGTCCCTAGATACCGACTGATTCGACCCTTGCATGGTGCATCTGGTATAGACCAGCTAATACTTATGAATTAACTTTTCTTTGTTTTGGTAGTGGCATGGTGGTGTAATACATTTTTAATACATACATATGTATAAAGTTATAATTTTGTAGTGAATGAAATGACTTCTTGAGGCGTGTTGATAGTTAAATTTCAAGATCGCGTCATGGCAATACCGTCATGTCATGGAGTAAGGCGACGATTTTGGTATCTTTGAACGTTGCCAAAGAAGTTTCACTTCTGAGTCGTGTGCTCGGCACACACGCCCTTTTTTGTTATTTTATTAACAAAACCTAAATATTTATCATACATTTTTCTTTTTAATACTGAATCTAAGGAACGGTGTTTTATCATAGTAAATTAGCTATCATTGAAACTACTGCTTGGACGACGTAAAGCTAAGAAAACTAAGAATTTTTATATTGTAACTAGCGGTCCGCCCCGGCTTCGCCCGTGGCACATATGAAAAATAGATGTTGGCCGATTCTCAGACTTACCCGATAAGCACAGAAAATTTCATGAGAATCGGTCCACCCGTTTCGGAGGAGTATGCAGACTAACATTGTGACACGAGAATTTTATATATTGTAATTATTGTTTTAATGTAAGTATGTTATTTTTGTACCTTATATTATTGACTTTAATAAGAAATATAGAAATCATTAATACTTGTATAAATCTCATAGTGATAAAATATGGATTACAAATTCAGTTTGTTTAGGATTTATTTGTTTAGGTACTAGCAATATTCACATTTCTAATTTCGAACTTTCGTTTCATTATTATTATATTTATAAACACTAGATAGAAAAATCACAATTGTATTTTATGTTTACATTGATGTCAAACAAGTTATAATATAATTATTTTGATAAAATATTCTACATTGCAATTGAATAATCAATTAATATTAAACCAATGATACATGTAATATTTGGTTTGTGATGTTTAAACGTATAAACATCTGGGTGAAGATGAGATTGTTAGGTAGGTAATGACAACTATATAATAAAACTATCTGTACGATTAGTATTATGATTATGAACTGTGCATATACTCGTAAATATGACAAATAGTAACCAAATAGCACGGCTACTAGTACGACTTCAGTACGACAATGAAAGGTATTTTATATTTAAACTAGACGTTAATTTATAATTTTAATATTTGTGGAAACATAGCGACTTGTTAACTCCAGTTTAAAGCGAGGTAAGTCAACAGTTCTGAAACTTGCTCAGTTCCCGCGAACTTTGATAGCATTGCTCTGATCAAATTAATACTGTAGACTAACTCTACTCATCAGAATTTTGATCATTAGCGTCGGTTGCTTGTCGCTTGTTTCAGATACTAAACTTGATATTTATTGTTTGCGATGCTGTGACGCAAGATTATGTAAAACGATGAATAAATTATGAACTGTATTATGCACAGAATTATTCTCTCTCCCATTGGTCCACGGTAAATAAACTTAATACACAACCGACAGCTTCATCGGCCGTGAGCGATAAAACAAATAAAAAATAAGAGAAAGAATTCTTCATAAAGCACTTTAATAAGACAACGGAAGGCGCCGGCAAAACAATAAAACCGTAGCCTTTGAATTTCAAAGCTGTTAATAGTTCAAACAAGTCTAGTTGCGAGAAATAATCTTGTTAGGTAACAACCTGGAAGGGCTCTCCCGGCGAAGTTAAGGCAATTCCCTTTACTTAGCAACTTTCACACCCAGCACTATATCGAGAGCGTGATTGTATTATGCAGAACATTCATTGGATGCCTAGCATCTGAATTGGCCGTACAATACTAAAGTTGACGAGTATTGTATTCCGGTTTCAAAAGCAGTCTGCAGTGAATGGTAACTGCAATTCGGATCTTCGAACATAACAGTTAAACCAAGTTATAACGATCGGGGCTGCGTTTATGATATTCTCAATTGTGATTACGCGGGCTTTGTTTCAGCTTTTATTATTCATAGAATATTATTTATATCGCCGCTTTTGTTAAGTCCTGCTGGTGACAAATTCTCGGACCGCGTGGAATGGAATTCAAGCCACTATTAAACTGTAAAAGCAGCGCAAACAGTGTTGAAACGCGAATGTGTAAATTAATTTAATTAAAGTAAATAAAACTTTTGTAATACTTTTACTGTTTGTTATTCGGTACGACTGCAATTTGTGTTCAATGATTTGGTGGAAACTTTCAAATAATTTTGTTTGTTTAGTTTTGTTTATTCAGAGGTTGATTGGTTTTCTATAGGTACTGTTAGAGCGAAATATGTATTTATATTTAAACATTTAAATATTTGATAGCTAAGCATATTTTTTTAATAATTAATCTTTTTATTTTTTATTTCTTCTTAATTACTTCGTCAGAATATAATAGATAGTGAATCTTATATAATATATAAAACTTTCAGCATTAGTCATAGTCAAACAAATATCTAATCTTAGAAAACTACCTCATTCATAAGTGACTTTATTTTCCTCTGAATTCTTGTTATTATTCAATTTGGTATTCGGGCACATTTTTGTGTATTTAAAAACAAAAAGTAACAGACGGCGCGGTCTGGAACCGCAACATGGTAATAATTTGATCAGACTCGCACACGTATAACTTCAGCCAATTGCAAAGTTTCACTGCAGTAAAATATGTCGTAACGACTTGTTTGAGTAACGTTCACCCGATGTTCTTTTAGATGTATTTTTAATTGAAACATTGGAATCGATGTAGCTTTTTATTATAATATTATAATAATTTGAGAACATAATGAATAGAAGAGTCAAGAGAATATAATTGAAAAGAACATACACAAAAAACTGTTTACCGCGAAAAGGCCAAGGCGAGTCCATACCGACTCATTTGGTGAAAACAATGACCATAGGCTTTCACCACTGTTTTTCAGGGGGCCTGTTGTTACTTTTCTATATAAAATGTTGATAGTTGAAGCAATCGTTGCACGATGTAGCCCGGTCAGTGTGGACGCGGTTCGGACGATAAAATGAATATGCTGTCATTTTCCTCGGCTGCTTGCTTCGCGCAGAAATTCCTTCGCGAGGCTGATCTGGCTCACCCCACCTATTGACTTTTTGTTTTTTGGAAATGGTGGTGGAAAAGTGGTTTTCTTAAAGACGTATTTATATTAATTAATTATTGTGACCTGAGCCAGGTTGGGTAAATAAACTTCATTGATAGTTTAATATCTATATTTTTAATCTATTCATTTAAATGTAGGAAAGTATGATTGCTTGATGGAATGCTTATTTGATGAGGCCGCTTAAGCTTAACAGAATATTCTCTCTATATTTATACCCTTCAATTATAAACTGATTAATAACAGTTATTAATATTATACACTACCTAATTGCTAATAAATTATCGATGACCTTGACAGTGACATTTTTCACTAATTCGTTCACAATCTATTAAAACTTAAAATTTGATTAATATTTTCGTCCTTATTTTAAAACATAGGTACTAACTAATTATTCTTTTAATTAGAGGAATAATACAGGACTATAGCCACACGTATTCATTTATAGGGCAAAATATTACAATTTCCATTAAAAATTATATTCCATCAAAAAGTATATCGATAGACTTTAATATTTCATGTCAAGTATAATCTTTTGTGTTGTGAAATAATTCAAAACCAAAGATTGATGTAGTAGCTCTTAGAGACGAAGTAATTCGTTTATAAGAGGGTTTTCTTTATATTTGAAAAATAAATATGACAAGAATTTTATATTTTTTTGTTGATAAAACCCAATTAAATGTCAAAAACTCAATCTATCTTCTATATTAGTTAGGTACATAATATAAATCAATCGCGAAATGTGTTGCTAAGCGTGAACTCGAGAACGGCTCTACCAATTCTGCAATGTTGTTTTTTTATAAGGAAGGTCCAAAGTTAGAGAAAATACGAAAATGGGGCAAAGGAGCAGAACAACGTCTATTGGGGCAGCTAACTATATAATTAATAGAAATTAATGTTGGTGAGCGCATAACTCAAAAATGGCTGGACAAAAATTTTATAAACATCATTGTTCGAATATAAATGCTATTACTTATTATATTGGTGAAACTTGTACTTCCGTATAAAAATTGGATTCATTTATATAAAAGAAAAAACTTGAAACACAAAGTTTTTACAGCGGCTTTCCTCGTGAGGTCATCAGTCAAACGGAGTGGATGCCACTCGACCACAGACACAAGGGGATTGTGGCTCTCAATGCACTTTTACTTTTTGAATTTATAGTTCACCACGTTTCTATCTCCACCCTCATTTGTCATGCTGGTGTCACAATGCTGAGAGATTTGAATTTCGATTTAAATTCCGCATTATTTTGCTGTGGAGCCAGCCCTGAATGCTGAATTTGAAGCGACGATACGTTAGCACACGATATAGGAGAAGGAGAGGAAATTAAAATAACAAAAATACACTTCTATCAGAATAAAAAAGATAACAACATATGAATTGTAAAACTCTATGTAGAGACTTTTTAGATGATATTGTTAGTTAAGAAAGTTGAAGGTACTTTTTACTGCATTATTTTTGCATGGCTCGCATTATGTTTTACATAGATGGAATTAGTTGTTATTTTTGTGTAAACTTGAAGTATGAAACATTAAATAATAAATACTTGAATTTCCTCTTTCTAAAGAATTTGAACTACTTTGTAATTAACCACTGTAACATACATGATACAACTACACCAAAAACAATAACTGCATCTATAGGTGAATCTTTTCATACCAAGAAATTCTCCAAAAAACTACCGCATAATAACTTATAGATTCCAAAACAAAAAGGTTCATGAACAAAGTTAATTATATAAAATATCTTTATAAAAATAGATACGTAAAATATAAATCATCTACGTATTTCACGGGAGTAGATAGGATTGTCTAGCAGAGCGCAAAGGTCATCAGTCAGCTGTAGTGGCGACCTAAGAAATGGATGGTGAAATTCATTACTCGCTGGCGGCTTCTGATAAGCTTTATAAATATATTCTAGAACATTCCTACCTTTTATCCTATTATATTTTACTAATACTTTTAATGATATCAAGTTTCATCTATTTCTATACTATTATTAAGTAAAATGTATGACGTCAATTGTTTGACAAAAAGTTCTTTAATTAATTAAACAGCACGCCCAAGTTTTAATTAATTTAAATAATGTGATCTGATATTAAAATAGGCTGTTGTTTTATTCACATAAACACAGCAAAAGTTATAAAGAAAAAGAGAATATTTTGTAGCTTTTAGATTACCAGACCTAACCTAACCATAACGTATAACAGTTTCTTTTCAATTGTGTAATAAATAAACAGACGTTACGATTATACCATAAAAGGACAGTTTAGTGTGTAAAGGTATAAACACAAAAACCCTAACACATTCGTACATCATGTCTACAACGTTAACACTAATATAAGCACGTAGGCACGAAGAAGTTCGGTTTCTGGCATATTATAATCGAGTGTTCCGTCGTTTCATTCGCAAAGCAAATGTTCCAATTATCATAGCTAATGTGGCGGGATGAGCTGGGGGTGTGGTCTTCACATAAAATTTTGGAACGCTGAAATATGTTAACTATCTGCATAATGTAAAACCTAATGTGTGCATTTGAGCTTTGATTGTGGGTATTTTCTCAGACTATAAGTAATATTTTTTGACGTTTATAGAATTTTCTGTCTTTTGCTGTGAACGCTGCCGTTAAACTCTCTGGATTCAATGTATTAGAAACGTTATAAACAATTTAACATGCAACTTAGACACATCGCAGTATAAGGTACATTAAAACAAATACATTTCTTATTTACAATTCTAACTCTTCTAAGATATTCAAGTAGACTTTGATAGTACTCGAATTAATTTATTACGATGTATTTTAAGCCGCCTTCATTCATACCTGAACAACTGAGATAAAAATAAAGCTTGTTTAAATTTCGTACTTTTATTTATATCTATCGTTACCAAAATAAGTTATATTATATTTAGTATTTATTACATTCGTTCTTCTATGAAAACACGAATACATATTTAATGTGAATTATGATTTACAAAGCAAATTACTCAGTACAATATTTCAGTAATTTAAGCTCTATGTTATACCTTCGCAGTAAAGGTATAAATAAAGTTAACCTGAATTTGTATCTCTGGAAAGTCGGTATAATAACCTTCGCACGACGACAAGAATTTATTTTATATCCCAATCTAATATAATGATAACGTGACCAAAATTTTTCAGGACAATATTTCCTTATATTTCAGCAAGAACTCGCGTTTATCTCCCGATCTTAAATTGAGTTTAACTGCTAACGTATAAAGATATCGTTACTGGATAAAAATAGGGAAGAGGGAATTTCCAGTTTCCTTCGTACGTCCTAAGCGGCAGAGGGTCGGTCGACGAGTGACAATAAAATTAGATAAGTGCTGGCTACTCCGCTCCCGTTCTCCCATCTTGAGGATGGAATCAATCGCAGTAAAACATGCTACAAACTAGTGCATTCACTGAGAAAATATAGCATCTTAAATTGAACTTTAAAGCGTTCGAATAAAGTTTCATTTACTTATTGAATTTAAATGTTTTCAAACACGTTTAACTGGCTCGTATTGTTGTGTTGGAGTGGACGTTAAACGAGAATAGAAAATAGTTGATAAATAAAGTTGTTGATGAATTATAAATAATTGAAAATCTTATTTCAATTATCTCTTATGCTTATGTTGTTGAGCTCATGTTATTTCTCTGTTTCAGCAAATGCAGTAGGTACATTTACTATAGACATTGATACATCATAGACTTGACTGTCTCTCGTGATCAAACAGCCAGAATCACTTCCACTCAGTGAAGACTGCAGCCAAACAAGCCGACTAATAGGACACTTTATATAATCACATTCCATAAAACAATTTTGATAAACAGCATTGAAAATCGTCGGTTTGCCCCGCCATAACATTAATGCACGTGTCGAAAAATGAAATTGATTTTGGCCTCGCATCCGCATCCGTGCCGTATCAGGCAGAGTCGAGTGGTAGGGGAGGCTCGGCTAATAACTAGCGGGGAAGAGATGTTTATTTAATGGTACCTACAGACACTCTAATGGGGATTCGCACCCATATCTACCATCGACAACGCAAATTATTTTTCAGAAAAACCTTTAAGTGGCACAGACAGCGCTCTATCGGTAAAATAATTGATGAGTATGGCATGGCTTGTCGATTATGGCTCTTCTTGTTTACGACTTTCATCTTTCTATACTCATTTTCTCTCCCTTTTTCATGTTTTTCATTGATGCCGATGATTTTCAGACCGCACTTGATCGTTGGGATGGTCTATTTTTATTTTATTTTCATTTATATATTGTTAATATTATTGAACATTACTTTACTGATTCTTCTTGTATACCTTACTAAAATCCATTCAAAAATTGACCGTCTATTTCTGCACGTAATAATAAACTAAGTGGAAAATACTGGAATGATCCGTATGTTTTATTGTTTTAAATAGAGAAGACGACAAAACCTAATGCCCGTACGTAGCTTTTCACTCCATTCTATCAATGCAAACATATTTTTGTAACAAGGTTGTCAGGTAAATCTTAAATCAAGCTAATGTGACATTTCTGGGGTCCGACACCCGTCTATTACTCCGCATAATTCACAAAGCGTATGTCGGGATTATCATTTGAATATGCCCTTAGAGTAACCGGATCCCGTGACACTTGTACAATGGAAACAGGCCCAGGTCGAAGCAAATAATCCCGCTAAAGCTTGTGTTTTTAATACTTAAGGAAATTACGTTTTTATCACGAGTCACATTTTGTGTTATCTTTGTAATTCGCTTGAGGAAATCTCAGCTTTTCATCTTGTGTTGGTGTTTTAAACTTCATTGCGCGGCTTATTGCTTTTAGTGTTTTTTCTGGCAATTCATTTTTATCTTTGTGGCTTTTAGGCTTTCTTTGCGTAGAATATATCTATTGTTCGCATTATGACATCTTCTTCGTAAAGATTGCAATGCTGTTTGAAAGAATTTAACATAAAGCATGTTTAAGAATAGGAAGTAAATATCCCTATATTCCTATTTTGCTATATAATGCATAATGTTTAAAATGTAGATGCATAGAATAAACGCATGTAAATTAAACTACCATTGTTCATTTATTTACCCACAGTAGGCAGTAGCTTGCAAGCAATCATTGACAAGGCATGCCATGATTCTAATGTCTGTTATAAAAATATTTTTACAGTATCAAATATATTGTTGGGTTTCCTAAAACTATCTACTCTTTATTAATTCCCGGAACGAAGAAAGACACATGCCATAGTCCATAGATAAAATCATATCCGAATATATTTCAAAATAACATCCTCTTCTGTTAAAAATTACTAGCAACTGTTCGCCATTTAGAAATGCACATAAATTCCGATATCATTCGCTAAGGAAATATGAGCCAATTGATTGTTCAATGGTACTGCATTCAGTTCTTACGAAGCATGTGTATGAAGTTGCAAATAGAATTTCGTGTACATCGAGGCAAAAGCGTTTTCTGAATTTTATCTTCCGGATTGCTAGCTGCGGAGAAATGAAAGTATCGAGAAAATGAGAATTGTGCTGAAATTGATTTTGCTTGTGGCCCAAGGCGACGACCTTCCATTATCTATTTTATTTCACCGTCTATTTTGTCTATCAAATCGTAATATTATTCGAACACAAATATAAATTGTTTATTATAAAGCCAGTTGATAAATTGCTTGTAACGAAAGTTCAATTTCCAATGTTGAATTGATAAATGAGTTTTGCACAACCTCCCGATTGTTACACTTAACTTAGATTGATATTTCCGTAAATATTATGACTAATTGTTGTGTTTCATTTCACAATCATAATGATATTTGGTAATCTATTAAGTTATGTAATACGCACCTACATATTTTGTAAGCTTAAAACGGATTAAAAAGAATTCATTAATAACTTGTTACTCATCAGGAAACGAGACAAGGAAGATTAATATGATCTATCAAAGGAGCCTAAGAAAAAAGAATTTTTATTTCAAATCAGAAAATAGAGTTCTGATAACTGTTTATATGTAAGCCAAAAACGAATAGGAACTGGGTCTCCACTCTCCAATCTGTGTGAGTTTAGGATAGCATACACGAGTATCTATGCACTACCGGAGGTAGCTTTAATTAAAATGCAGACAAAATTGAAGGTACGTCACTTCAATAGTAAAAAAGTTAAATCCTATAGTAAGTTTTGTTATCTATGAAATTCTATATAAAAAATTAACAGTAACCTTTTTAGTAACTCTTTACTTACACATAGATTTCTAATGCATCGATTCTAACGTGATTCTAACCGTATGGTCCGTATGCTACCAGAAACATGTTTTATGTTGGTCAGGAGCTTTTTAGAGAAAACGAATAATTACATACAAAACTTGATCAAAACCGAACACATAATACACATCAATTACGTCAACACAACATTTGACCTCTACTTATCGTTCATATAAGTCAGTATTAAATCCATGAAATTTATAATTCAAAGACGTATTTGAAATAAGGCACTAGCAGCTCGAATTAGGAAAATTGTCAGGACTTGGCTTTAATAGAATCTATCCGAATCCCGCAGGCATTAGATATGTAGGCCTAACAAATTCACCTGACCGCTGTTTAAACTAGCCTTTTTACCGTATGCGGATCGCGTGTCCTCGGTTTATTCAGGTTACCTTTACGTAAACAACTCTATCACACAAAACAACCAATTTTGAACTTTAGCACATTGGAATAATGGCATTTATAAGGACTATTATGTCAACGGAAACATTTCCTTCGTCTGTGTTGTCACGACTCGTAGGCCTCAGTTTCTTGATTACTGAATGCTGAATCTTCGGTTGTATTTTGGTAATATATTCGATTTTGAACTTTATTATTTAAATAAAGAGTAGGTATTCATTTTTGTGCCTTTAATTCTATCTTGTGTTTTTGATTGAATTTGGCTCTATAATAGTTAAAAGTGAACTTTCGATATATTTTGTAGATCGATGAAAATTGTAGTAGTAAGAATGACATTATTTCCCTAATCGCGTTTCATAGAATAAAACACATTCAAGAAACTTAAACATCTATATTGTGACCTAGTCTCCAAAAAAATGTTTTGCATTTCCCACGTTAAAATTAACTGTATGTGTACCTATAGTGTATATTTAAATTAATCTACAATTAAAATTGGTCTGCGCGCATTACACTGAAAAACAAAATATCTGAACCACGTGGAATTTAATGTATGCTTTACTATCAGTTTTTTGTCGACGTAATAAAGTAATAAAGTGTCACAACCGCGTCCAGTTGCGGTTCACATTTAATTTGTTTTAATAAATTTCCGATAATCTCATCCTTTTCACACATTGTATTGTGGTATTGTAATTAAGTGTAGATTAACGTTTTGTAAATTGTAATACTCTGTACGAGTGATGTATAAAGTTTTCAATTTCGTTTAATTTCGTTATCTACTTGATATTATGAAAAATTCCATCTAATATATTATATACCAAGATGGCATTTTTCACAACTTTAATATTTTTAGTTTGCAATATATTTTTTGAGTAAAGTGCATAAAGTTATATCAAAAAGACTTAGATAAAGAAAGGAAAAGATTTAATACATAATATAAAGGCATGCGTTTATTTTTCGGTCCAAGAAATAAATTAGTCTTAATAACGACCAAATCTATATTTTTTGTACGAGTATCGAATTGATAATACTCGCTCAATTGCAGACCTCGTATACTATACATAAAAACATGCAAACTATAGCGAAAAACCTGCAAATTAAATGAATTTATAGATGATAGCCTTACTTATTTACTAAGCATTATCTCAGATGCCACTCACAACTCACAATGTCACACCTCTGCAATTCCAGAACAAGTTTAAATCAATGATTCCGTATTTGCAACCTGGTTAAGCGTGTCTGGAGATTTAAATACATCTCACGCGATAAAAGGATCCTGTAGCAAAAAATAATGACTGTCATTATACTAACATAAGCTTCTTGATAAATCGCTATTCAAAAGAGTATTATCAACTATACTTGTTAAAATTGGACGAGAGCAAATTATGGTGTTATTTCAAGATTAGTTTTTTCGGGTAGAGTTTGATGACTTTGCAATAATTACCATTGGTTTAGATTTATCAGATGGTATTGAGCGAGATGTATCTTTATGAAGTTATGTTTTGTTGAGTTTCTTTTAGCTGGTCTTTTTAAGTATTTACATGGACTTGGAGGACTTGCTACTCCTTCTTTAAATGTCTTAATTAATAACTATGCAATGGTATTTAAAATTAATTATTCGTTCACTTTGACACAGGCTTTTATGATTCTAATTACACGTCGATGGATCTTCAAGAATCTATACTCCTCTTAATACATACTTTGTAACTCGACATTAGTCGAACATTTTTGTATAATAATTAGTTCAATAATACACAAATCAATTTCAACACTTCTAGTCCTTTCCGTTTTGATTTTAATTTTATCTCCAATGATTATCTTACTATGAGCTTTACTCAATCATATAACCAGCTCAGTTTCCGACATCTCGCCTTGCGTCTGTAACAGCACCTACATGTAAACTATTTCTCATTCCGATAAGATAATTCTCAGCCATGAATAATTCCAACCGACACTTGCAAAGCAATATTTTCTGCTATGTAGGTCTCTAATCTTCGAAAGTAAGCGGATCACGTCAACTTATTTGTGTTTGTTATGAGACGGGTGCCCCTTGGCGCCTGCAAATAACTTGCAGTTAATATTACACAACTATGTACTACATAATATAAAGCAGTCCCTACACAGTAATGCAAGCATTACCTGTGTTTACATGAATTGTCATGATGCATGAGCGTCTAAATATATCAAATCATGCATTTGTATACAGTTCGCGTCCAGCCTAATCATAGTGCATGAAACGCTCTTAGTTTTGGCATGACAGCAGCCGATCTTAACGATCAGCATGCCAGTCTAACTTGCAGTAAGGACGATGTAGAGCTTCAATAATGAGCTGTTAGAACGTAGTTTGCATGTTATTCAATTCAGTGATCGATACAGTCATCGATATTAAGTCTTGACGAACATTCGTGCATGACACCACGTAACGCATGTCATGCTACATGATCGTCTAGGGACGACTTAATATAATCTCGTACTCTCCAGTAGGTGGAAGCGAGATAGTTGCAGCGTGTGAGTGAGACATCATAATCACGCGGCACAACCCTTTATTGTTCGCATAGGCAGATAATAACTAGACCGATGTTAATGAGCTATTCTAAGAATTATTTCCCCATACCAAGTTTATCCCCGATTTCTTGGAATCTACGAATGCTACCTGAGGTTATCATACCTTTTTACATAGCTAAGAACATGCTGCACATGTTTTTAAAAACATCTGCAGACACATTTTCATAGAGATTTTTTTCAATATCTTTGTTTAAAACGAGTTAACTTAATTACTTTAATGTTATTATTTTTAGTTTAAAAGCCATTTCTTTGAATTGTTTGCAGCGATATGGATTTTTATTGCTGAGAATTATTGTTTAACTCAACCTTTACATAAAAACTCAAAAAAACCGAGACCAAATAAGTAAAATAAAAAATTAAACGCTAAATGCGAAGATAAAGTGGCATTTTTAAGAAAAAAATTAAAATTGCAATAACTCTTCAACGGCTAACTTTTGGATATGGTATTATAAGATCAAATCAGTTTGTTTTGACCCCTACTACACGCTCTTAACAGGAATAGGTCTACTTAACCTGTAACCCTGTATGTGTCGCACAATATAGTAATTTACGTTCCGAATCACTCTCTAGCTTGCTACTGAATAGTATTATTGCTATGTCAGACTAATTTTGATCGACATTGTTAAGGATATTGCGATGTTGAAATTCTGTTGCGTTTAATTAATTGTCAGTTAAATAAGGTTATATATTAGTTAAATCAAATTTATAATTGATTGAATACTAATACGCGGTGCGGTTAAAGTTAATGCGATTTTCGAATGCGATGTGTTTAATAATTTTAACGTATACCTACGCAACTATTCAGGCTCGGCTACAGTAAAAGATATATTTTTTTAATAGCTTGCTGAAATGGGTGAGCCGTGATTATGATTATTTACTTTAACGTCAGACAAAAAGCTCTACCATGTTTATACATGCATGTAACAAGACACAATCCAGTCCTTACCAGACTCGCAGCAGATGTAGGTACAGTATATCATTTTATTTACATAGATTGGCCACTAAATTCATAGAAAATTCTCGACTCTCGTAAAAACTAACTCAAAAGTTGTTCCAGTTGTATTCAAGTCATACGTAAAGTAGGAAATTTATTCAGCAGTGGACGCTTAGCTTCTGAGCTTTGTCTGTACTGCACTATTCCCTAGACTCACTTAAAAGTAAGTACAAGCAAGAACTGACTCGCATTTAAAATACTTGAACGGCCATCGATTGGATTTATTTGAAACTTTGGGGGTAGCTCGGAGATTCTTCGGATCGACTTGGCCACTAAAATAACCGCTGTATTGGAGTGTAATAATTCATGATCGTATTTTAATTTTAAAATGTCTCGAAAGAAAATATTGAAAGACACTGGTTCTACTAATAGTATTTAATATATTAACTAGTAATTTCCAAACATTCACATTAAGATTTTTCAGTACTTAAAAATAACATGTGAATTGTATTTTTTATTTTTTTCAGTTGTAAAATTATTGCTTACCTGATGATGATACAAAAAAGGTAATTATTAATTACCTTTTTTGTATCATTCGAGTTAAAAAGTACCATTGGTCTTAAGCACTAACATTTAAGAAAATATAAAAGCTGCATTTAATATTTCCTTAAAGCAAAGCTTTAAAACCTGTTAAAAATCGAGATAAAACTTTCTTGAATATGAAACTGTCGTCAACGTTTCCGTGGTGTAGCGGTTATCACATCTGCCTAACACGCAGAAGGCCCCCGGTTCGATCCCGGGCGGAAACATTATTTTTTGTATATTTTTTCCTAAGATAATATGCTCTATAGATTATTTTCATTTATTTTCAGTGATTTACTTTATGATTATGTAAACCTAAAGGTGTGAATCTATTGAGTATTAATTAATAAAAAAATGTATTTATTTATGTTATTGTTTTTTTAGTATACTAACTTTTTCATATCATTAAAACTACATGAAACCAAGCGTAAATAAAACAAACGAACAACAAACATTTCTACTATAAAAATTAAAAATATAGTACGTTCAAATCCCAAAACATTTTTGCGAACGCAAACTCAATTCATCACTAATGAGCGCTGAAACAGACTAAAATCGAACAATTTACACGTGCAAATTATTTAAAATAGATGTATGCGTTCTACAAAACCGAGCCTCATTGTGATTTCATCAAACAAACGTTACATTGCTCTTATAGACCGGGAGATACTGACACAAAATTTCGAGTCATTTGTAACAGGATGGCGGTTCTACAGGGGTCTTAGTACGCAATGACAAAAAGAAAAATGATGGTGTGAACGCTGGTACCGGTGGGTTAGTCGCGTGGGCTTTAGTCGAACTCGTCGGAAAAATAGCGAAAGTCAAACGATTTGTAACACAAAAATTTTAGAATTTACCGATAGCCCATAAAAAAGAAGTAGGCGGTAGTGTCATGCCATACTTTTCCGGTATGACTTACAGCCCGCCATACCGACGCGAATGTGTTGATTTAAAAAAAACAATTATTCAACCATTTGTACCAAGCTAACTTTTGCACAGGTAACCATCGTCGTGCAGCCATTTACGAAAATCGCCATGCCATACTTTTCGGACGATTCCAAATGGTCGCCATACCGCCGAAAATCTGCAATTTTTTTTTATTTCGCCTATCTTTTTGTACCAGTATTGCATTTGGCTTTTTGGAGAGTATTTGATAAAATGTGACCATTATTATATTTGCCATACTTCTAGTAGGGGGAAAAAGTGCTGTCATACTTGAAAAATAAATTTATTATTAATTTCTATAAGTGAAGATTTCCAACACCTAGATCTTTGAAATTTTGTATTTATATTCGTTGATCCTCAAACTTACAGGAAAAATAAGTGCCATACTGTTACAAATCGTTTGACTTTCGCTATTTTCCGACGAGTTCGACTAACGCCCACGCGACTAAGGCGCCGGTACCAGCGTTCACACCATCATTTTTCTTTTTGTCATTGCGTACTAAGAACCCTGTAGAACCGCCATCCTGTTACAAATGACTCGAAATTTTGTGTCAGTATCTCCCGGTCTATTACGTTAATTCGATTATCGAATAAATCAATACTAAAAGTAAACCTCAAACAATTAGCGGTTGTCAACCAATGTTGTCAACTCTAGTTGTAATGCGTAAACACAAGTCGCTAACGAACCCAGGCGGCCCTGCACAAATTTGCAATTTCGATTGCTATGCTACTCGTACCTACGTTGGGCTCATACCTGCTTCGATTCCCCTTCATTACGACGTGCTTTAAAAATGCATAATTTGCGTAATATTTGGATAAGGGCTCAGTGCTTTACGAAACTACGTTTGAGCTGGATTTTTAGTTACTTTTTCATTAAAACTTTCTAGAGTTATAAACACGTAGAGTTTGGGTAGAGTACTTATAAACTCATATAAGTCTACCGAATACAAATATGTACGACAATACTAAAATGTTCAACCCGAAAGGTTATTGATATTATGTCACACATGATTCCTCCACAGAATATAATTTCAAAGCACATGCTACAGAAATTTACAATCACTTTTATGTGTATTTTATTCATAAACAAGTCTTCGATCCACAGCTCTGATGGAATCATAAAATCATTTTATGCGATCTCCGTACATTACTACTCCCATGAGATTTTGTCACAATGTTGTTTTTACGAGTTGAATTTTAAATTGGGTAAGGTGTGACCGACTGCGCAGTACCTATATTTTCTACGTGACGAAGAAGTTTATCCTTGCAACGTTGTCGTCCCTAATTTCATATAAGCTCCATTAAAGTATTTAAGCGTAATATCGTGGTAATAAGCTGTTGACAGAGACTTATTTTAAATTAGTGCCTAATACTGAAAGAAAGTTGTCCTTATCGTAGTAGTATTTATAGTCACCTAGATTATGAAGGAAGACAGACAATAAATAATAATAATAGTTTAAAAAAACTAAAACACACGCTTTTTATAGAAAACCGAACTAAAAAATAGAAAATTTTATCAAATTAGTGTATTGTCATCGGTCCTCAATAAATCTACAAAGTTTGAACGAAATCTGGCCGTTTAAAGTGGGTCAAAATCGCGCCCAAAGAAGTCGGTTACAAACATACAGGTGAAGCTAATATAAAGCGTGTAAAAAGAAAAAGCGTTACAACTGTTATTTTTTACTACAACTGGTAAGTTTGAATTGCAAATGCGTTTATATTATGTTTTATCACATTATTGCGACTACATCCATTCAGTCAAATCTAGTTGAAAATTTTCATCTGAACGTTATTTAATTTGTAATGAATTGCGACAAAAGTGTATTCATAGATTTAACTAGAGTTTATACAATAAAGGACGATGCAGAATTGATAGTTTCGCTTTACAGTGCCTCTCTCGTTTTACAAGTTTAACAATATTTCAGTTAGCCGTCAAACGAATAAACCAGTTTTATTTTATAGCCAGTGCTCGATGGACTGTCATCGTTTTATTTCCCAAAATGCTCGGAAATTTAAAATAAAGGGGACTTTTAAAGCCGATGGTAATGCAGATATCGATTTTTATTTATGAATGCGATTTTATTGTTAGCTGCTAGACTACAATGGTTTTGTAGTTTTTATTACTTTGTATATTTATACCACAAATTTTGTATTCGTATAGTTTTGTATTATCTGTGGTATAGTTATTGTTTTTGGACGAGTAACCTTGATTAAGTAAAATAATTTTGTAAAAATATAAGGAACTCTAAATTAAATAAATCCATATTATGTGATTTATCATTATTCATTTTTTTTTGATAAAACATCGAATTTAACAAAACAAAAAGTTTTTAATTTAAGTTTTTCCGACAAAATGTTTATACACCAAACCTCACTGCCACTATCTTGCCCTATAGTTCGCAAAAACAAGATCAAAGAAAACATTCCACTGTGTGTATTCCGATGTCTACCCGGTTCGTAACAAAACATCGGAATTTCGCCTCTTTGTCCTACTACGATACTGTTAATTAAAATCCAATATTGTCTAACCAAAATTGATCACTAGCACCACGCTCACCGGTTTAATCTGCCTTCACGACGGGGAACAAAGCTTGGAGGGCACTTGTTAAACAAACTGCTATTTGTTACAAGGAGCCATGTTCAACAAATGATATTGGAAATACTTTATTGCGTAGTTAATGAAAACAAAACAATTGAACTTGGAGACGTTCTCAGCTTTGGATTGACTCGTCCTGTTGATTTGCATTTACAGAAGTAGAGAAAAAGTTTGATGGCCTTGATGTAAAACAAGCTAATCGTATCTAAATAAAAAGAAATGATTGAACGTAACCGATTTATTTTTATTAAGAATATATTGTATATTACCTATAAGATTCTATAGATGTAGTTAAATAAACAATACCTAAATTTGCCTGATTATGCACAACTGAAGTGTTATAATATTACAGCCACATCGCAATGCTCAATAGTGGGTATAAAGTGATAATTTCCCCATTTAAAATGGAAAAGCAATTTCGGGATCGCCAAAAGCGGAGCGAATAATAACAAAATTCAATTTTTCCATTTGTATTAATCTTTCAGCAACAGAGGGACAGGATTGGTTCTTTGATTTCTCTGCCATTGAATCGGAAGTATGGCGCGTGGGGCCGGACGCAAATTAATCCAGTAGACAATGCTGACCGTGACACCGCGCCGCGCCATGTTTGTAGACACAATAACAAATTATTCATACTCGGTGATGGAATGTAAACAGAATATGATTGGCTATTAGCATGCAGGCTCGCAGAACCCAAGGGACCGACGCACCCGGCGGCCCTGCGGATCATCCCCACCCTACTAACGAGCCGCTAGACGCTACTATCCGCAGCTAACTTTGTTCTAACCTATTCCGAACTTAATTCAATTAATTACGTCCCCCTACCGCAAAATCCCATTCCGCTAAATATTATTTCAAGTCGGGAAGATCAAACGCATTTAAGAGTGGTATGAATATTTATCACAAGAACAAAACTAAATATGATGCATTATCCGCCATTTTATAGCGGAGCATTAAACCATCACTCGCATATGACTTGATTTTATTGATCATTATTCATTATAAATGCCGACGTAAACGAAGCGCTCCGCAATATTAAGTTGTTAAAAGGGTTTATGGTTGAATAATATTAATAGAATGATTTTATTTGCTGCCTGTAAAATATGAGTCAGTTAGAGGCTATAAGAAGAGAAGAAGTAAGCTACAACTTATTTATGATATTTTAATTGTTTAAATTAATGTTTTAATTGTATTTATTTCGTGTAAAGAATTCCTATATATTTCTGACGATACAACGATATAATTGTATACTTAAAATAAAACATGTTTATTATCTTTGAAGACGTATTTTTATACTGCTAGTATTTTAAACGTCACTACAATAATTACATCAATATATAACATCCCTCCATTGAAATGTTTATAACTCCGTAGTTTTGAATACCTCTGTGGTCAATGTATTCAGATTATTCGATTTATTTTATAGCTCGTAAACAAAGCCTGTAACTCTGTCAGTCTCGTTTTAAGGTTTTATGGTAAATAACATTTTACGGTAACGGTGTTTTTGGTCGCCAACACTTACATTCCTTATACATTATCACTTTAAATGCAAATAATATAAGTGTCTTATTTCAACTCATTTGAAATATATTTTGAATAATGGAATATTTTGATTGAAGCGACAACCGCTTGAGTGTAGGTAACATGATACTGTCAAACTGTGGTCAAACGCACAATAGATTTCTAAGCTGCAAGTATGTAAAATTCAACAAAATATGCTCTTTATAGTATGAGAGAGTAATATTTAATATTATATTATATTATCATTCATAATATTGTATTTCTAAAATTTCTATTATTAGAATAAGTATATCGAAATCCTAATCATTATTAATTTTTAAAATCATATAAATTTTTAGGATTTTTGTAAAAGTTTTTAAACTTTTACAGTATTATGTTACAAAAATATATCTAAGAGCTTTTGTGCTTAAAAATGTTTTAGCAACCAACCGCTATTAAAATTCTGGGATACAATTCAGGTATTATTATCATGGCTGCAATTTCGCTCCAGACATCTTAACATTCACAAAGATTTTTAATAACTATCGGCTCGACGTCGTCTCGATTTTCAAATTCTAATCGAGTTTTAAATTGCAGCTATTCTTATCTGCTGCGCTCGTTCCTCGGACTCGGCTTGAACTTTCATCTCTCATCTACGGTCCCATTCCTCGTTAGCTTCTCCTTAAAACTTTGCCCGCAACTTCGACATCAAGTTTTTTAACTCGTCCAGAACTCGATTCTCGTGATTAATTAATTCGATTGTGTATAGAGTTATTCCCGGGCATCGTAAGCCGCGATGTCCATTATATCGTGATTTGGGTCAAGTTGCAGGAGGGTCGTTTTCGCTCGGTCATCGCATGAACAGATTTGTCACACTCCCTATACAATTTTTGCCTGTTATTCGGAAAGTTCAAAGGTTTAAACTAAAATTAGGCGTCCAATTTCTTTATTAACGCCACCCGTTTTCCGCGTTACGTGACGAAGTTTCAACACTTTTTACTCTGCAATATTTTATGCCATTAAGTTGTTCGTTTTGACGTATTCAGGCCATAAAGGTGGAAGGTATTCGGGCAAATTTAAATACTAACTTAATTTTTAAAAATACAAAGAAGTAGTTAGGAGGCGATAACAATCTAAGACCGCATTCGGGAATATTTCCATTACTGATTACAGTAGTATAAATAAATCGTTAGTTATAGCTGCTTGCGGCTTTTGAGACACGCAACGTAATTTAATTAAAGAGCGATATAAAACACCTTAATAGGCCCGGCCGTGAGGTTCCGTCAATTCACCAGGCTCTTGATGAACTTTCTACGTGTGGTTCGCTAATGGCCATATATTTCACTAAACGATGTATAAATTTACTTGTAGTTGTATCATTGAAATAAACTCAAAATATTATTAAAGTAATGTTTGCGATATCTTTATTACCCTGTAACGTAGCAAAGATATTGTTCTTGAACAGTTAAAATACCTATTAAAATATTATTGCTGTCTAAATACAACTTTGCTCTAAGGTTAAATAAATATTTTATTAATAAAAGAAATTGAATTTAATGCGATGTAATCAAAAAAATCACTCGATAATCAATTTCCCAACCATATTAAATTGTTATAGACTTCAATTATTGTTCAAACACAAAACAAAATTTGTAATTTTATATCTAGCATTGAATTATTTAATTAGGTATTCTCAGTTCGAGTTATAAAGAAATAAGATCGTCGATATGTATAATTGTATATACTCATATAATTTATATTACATCATTTATACATATTCATTTCTAATGCCGATTTCACAACCAATATTCATAAAATATAATTATGGAAATAATAAACATTGTAGGTCATAGGACAGATGCATATTTTGTGAAATGAAGTTGATTTCCTTTGTGAACAAACATGTAAGCAACCATCGAATTTATGCCAAAGTAATATAATTTTCTACGCACTTTTACCTTTACCTGTATGTTCTTATTTAAACGATATGTTTGTAATATGCAACCGAACATCGCATTTAGACTCGAATTAGACCCGCTTTAAACGGACTTATTTGATTCAAACTTTGCACACTTTTTAGGGACACACAGGGATCGATGCCAATACGATAATTTCATGAATAAGCGTGATAATAATCATGTTTTTGAGATTTATTATTATTTTTATTTATTATCCATAATATTCTTACAAAACATAAAGTGTAACAACTAACAAAATATATTATTTATCGTTTTCCCAAGCCGCCATATTATACGCTATTATCACACTTCTTAAATATTTACTATTGAACTGCCATAACACTTCCACCATAAAGTATATAATTATCATCCGAGCTCTCTGTTACAAATGTAACATCCTTAAAATAAAAAATAAATCTTTTACAAGCAGGAGTTTTAATTAAGTTCATTGAAAATACGGCGAATAAGTAATCTACTCATAATGTGAAAAGATTTTGAAGTGTTTTTATAACCGAAAATAGGCTCGGGGTCCGATTTCCTCGGTTATTGAAAGTGCTTTTGCTAACAACCCCTTTCGAAATTAAAGAGTGTTTTTTTGCGTTATTTGAAAACAGATTTTTATAATAATTAACGAAGTATGGAGAAAGGTTGTTTATTTTAGCATAGACTGTCAGTTAAATGTTTTATTTTTAGGATTGTGTTTTAAAAATAGCTAGAAAAAGGCTGAATAAATTAACAAAATTGATAGGTACTTATGACAGAATCTCTTGCTTACGTACAGGACTGTTTTTCCGATTTGTTTATTATTTGGGTTTTTTATAAAAATAAAGAATATAAGGCCTAGGGACATCAATTGTTTTGCTAATAATAATATGGATATTACATTGATTAAATCAATATAGATGCCCAGCTTTGTATATTTATAATTGGAGAGGAAAGGGGGAGGTAATTAATTAAAATTATGAATAAAGTTTGTACCTTACTTTTATGTAAAAACTTGGAAAATTGTCTCTTAATCAACTTAATTAAAAATTGTATGGGATAATTTTCAAAGGGTAAGAATAAACTAATAAAATATTATTATCAGCTACATAAAGCGGGAAGTTAATTAAATTTGTATTCAAAATCATGCACTTGAACTGGAAATTACAATAGCATCGAATATTTCGTATAACATGCTATTCGTAATCTGGATTTCTATAGACAAATAAATAAAAGACAAGCAATTAAGCTTCGCAAGGTAAATACCGAGTTTCGCGTTTCCAAATAATTAACTGAACGAATTACTTTCAACTTTTATACACGAGAACATAAAACATGGCATAAAAGTCATGCTTATGCCATACTTGACCTCCCCACCTAAAACCCTAAGAGTACCTACCTACTTAATTACTCTTTAATTTCACCCTTCACTCATTGTTTTATTTAACTTATTACGAAAGACGCGTGTGGTTTCGAGGCTTACAATAATTTAATATTAACCCCTCAAATGCAATATGAAAGTTATTCGAGATCATAGAGACCGTTCCCATAAATTTTGTTGTAAACTTTCCTCTCATGAAAATTACTTTGGATGGATATGAATTTATGTTATCATCACGGGAAATTCTCAATTGTTTACCGTGTTCTAACAATAATTAACAATACTGTGTAGAATCTTTTACTTTTAATAAGTAGGCACTTTACTGACAAACACTTGAGAAAGAGCTTATTTCGGCAGCTTTAGAAACAATAATGAACGGAATTTGATAAAAAGAATATATCGAAAATCAAATACATGTACGGAATATCAGCTGGTATCTTTTGATCTGATGTTACAGGACATCAAAACAGCATTTTCATACATGTTAAAAATTAAAAATTTAGAGAAATATTCAACAACGTGCGGGAATCTACAGGCGTGAATGGCCGTTTGGCCAGCAGCCAGTATTACTGCCAAATAGATATCTTTTATTCAGTAAACTCAAACTTTTCACGACATAAATCTACAAGAGGGTACTTTCATGAAAATGTAATGAGAAAGAACTATTTATGGCTAATCCTTTCGGAATAAACTGTTCGAAGTGGTGTCCATTTGAATTTCTACGCTGCCTTTGTAAGAAAGTGTCTGGCGTGGTTGCAAAATGTTTGTAACAAAAAGTAATAGTGTGGGAATGGGACAGCTATATGGGAAGTAATAAGAACGAAGGAGAAATCTCGGAAGGCAGACGGATGAGGTATAGAGTAGAGTGAATTTTTGAATTGCAAATAGGGGAAATGAAACTGCCTTGGTCGCAACCACCCCCGTTTCTGAGTTATAATCATCCTTAATAACATGGGAGTGCTTTAATGAATTTATGTAGCGATCAAAGCAAGGAGCTTACTTGAAGAAAATTAAACTCACGTAAGGATTATCTATTTCTATTTGAATTAATATACTGAAAACTTGTCATATAATCACACTTTAATAACTATTCGCTATATATAATTGGCGTATTGAATATAAAATAGGTTTTGAAATTTAATAAAGTTTAAGACAATTGCGTAAAAATACCCTTAATAAGAGTAGGTACGTAGTTTCATACTGGAATACAAGAGCAATTTAAAACATCTATACCACTAAAGCATCATTATACCTGAAACACCATTACGATACCAGCATTTGATTCTCGAAATAATTGCATTGTCATTTGTGATGTTTATAATTTAACCGGCATTGTTGTGAGGGATCTCAGCTGTTACGCCACACCGAGTCTGATGGGCGAAATTTAATTCAGCCGTATAACATTCCACCACAGATTGCATTCCTACCGCGCAACTTGACGCGGATGCAAACTATGCTTTTCCTAAATTACTTCTGGACATCATTATTTAAATGTTTTTTGGGAGTACTACTAGATTTGTGTAAATGTCTATTGCACGCCTCATAAGCGAAGCGTTGAGGTGGGTACTACTGTCACTTCGCGCAAAACATCTGATTTTTCAAACTTAAAATGTCTTTATGTATCATACATTGCACTTGTAAGATAATACATACACACACATATTAAGAAAAAACACTATTTTTAACGTTCATGATATTTTTGATGTCATTTTTGTTATTTAAACTAGTTAAAAAACAGTTTAAAAAAGTTCTGTCTTGGACGTCCGTGTGTCTGTATGTGCGGATCCTTTTTCTTGTTAACACGATAGCGACCGAAATACTTTACTAATCGAGTCTTTTTTTTTCTCTTACGCTTGAGTATGCTCAGGAATAGAACCCTTTCATTTTTCAGGGTCTGATTCGATGTGGTTTAATTGTTATTAAATAAACAAAAATAATAATTAATAAATATTTATTAAAAAAAAATTATGAGGCGTGCACTTTTGGATTTTCCAAATTATTTTATATTAATCTGGTATATTTCTGTTCCTTCTCGTTATTATCACGCTTCTTTTAACTTCACACGTTTGTATGTAACCGACTCTTATAGACTCGATTTTGACCCTCATTAACCGGATCGGTGACAATGCAATGCTCTTTCTCTCTCATAAGTTTTTCTTATAAAGCATGTCATTTTTAATGTATTTATTACTAGCTGGGCTCCACGGTTTTACCCGCAGTGCTCCGCTTCTGTTGGTCTTAGCGAAATTATATTATAATATAGCCTTCCTCCATAAATGGGCTATCTAACACTGAAAGAATTTTTCAAATTGGACCAGTAGTTCCAGAGATTAGCGCGTTCAAACAAACAAACAAACTCTTCAGCTTTATAATATTAAGTATCAAAGTATGTACCTATAGATTTATGAAAAGTTTTACAATTAATGTACAATGTAGCATGTAAACTGATTTAGAAACAAAAACCCTGAAAGTACATCCGAATAAAACATCATGAATACAAATAGAAATTTAATTTAATATTCAACTTTGGTATTGTTTACAAAAGTTTAAATCCAAATTCAGCTCGCATAAATTAAGTTGTTTTATGTTAAAAATATTTATAAAATAATTAAATTCACATCAAAGTCAGCTTCTAAAACATTATTTCTAGTCTATAAGAGCCAAGAAAGTTTTGTATTTTAAAATTTTATTATAAGGTATCTCTTAAGAGTTTGTATCATATAGACCGTACATATCTAATATCTATTATATTTATTAAAAATAAGGTTTATAGTAAATATGATTTTCATTTTTATTAATATATAACTATCATCAATATTATTACTAGATAATATTTAATATACTACTTGAATAATACATCTTTTTCAAATACCTAATGTATTGATAAGAGTGCACTCTTATAGATCACCATTCACAACAAGTTCGAAGCTAAGAATAAAAACCAAACGGTAGACCGAGACGCAGCTTTAAATTTATGAAATACAAGGGAATAAAGCGAAAAGGCAAAACGATTGTTACAAAGGGACAACACTCGGAGTACTTGAGTTGAGGGCATGCAAATTGATACCCCTTGATGTCGCAAAGTCGAGGGCTCCGAATGAAAACTCTACGCTATGGTCAAATACGGTTGTTTGATCTGTCCATTTTAAATATTCCATTGCCTTTTGCTAGGCGCTGACTTTAATATACGTTGATTCCTTATATTATTCATTTGTTTTAAAGATATTTGTTAGATATTAAAAGGTCTCTTACTCTTACTCCACTCTTATTACTACGGTATTTCATTTTAACAATAATTTCGTCATCTTAATATACTATTATAAAGGCGAAAGTTTGTATGGATGTATGGATGTATGGATGTTTGTTACTCTTTCACGTAAAAACAACAGAACCGATTACAATGAAATTTAGCATACATATAGAGGGTAACTTGGATTAACACATAGGATAGGTTTTATCCCGGAAATCCCACGGTAACGGGAACTATGCGGGTTTTCCTTTGAAAACGCGGGCGAAGCCGCGGGCGGAAATCTAGTATAACATATGTTGCTTTAACTTAATGTTAATTTATTATTTTAACTATATATTATTATTATTATATAACCAGCTTCGTTCACAATGTTAATAAGTTCTAAATTATTTATTAAAGTAAGAAAGCATTATAAATAAGTTAATTAGACTGAATTTAGACATACATAATCCTAGCAAATAAACGTACCTTACATTACGTTATTAAGCATTTTATCATAAGCAAGATCACTCATATAGTTCATTAGACCTTATCAAATGAGGCCAAAATTAGTTAAGCATGTATCTACCACTAAATGCCTTTGTAATATCGTGGTTATTTTAGTATCAGATTATCATATCACGTGGAAACATTTAACCCTCATCGGTTTCTATTATAAGCGATATATTTTCGTATATATAAAGATAATTACACTATATTCATCTTAAAGTAAGAATAATGTATTTTGCTTAGCTTTGAATGTATCTTGTTATTATAAAGACATCGCCCGTGGCAAGAACACGTTTAAATTATGAGAAACACGTAGTTCGGTTAAATTATTATCTGTACCTAGTTATTTGATATATTGCTTGCACTATTAAGGCCAATATAAATACACGGTACAGATTTAAGTGGTAAATTAGAGAAGGGAAACCTATTTATTATTTGTTTTTTATTTGGTTAAGAATTAGCTGCAGCTCTATTTTAGGATTACCCTAATTAACTTGAATAAAAGATGGAAGCTTCGTCGAATAGTACCTACAAAACGAGTCAGGTGAAATAGTCGTTTTTTTTTTCAGTCGTACCTAAAAAGCTTTAAGTGAAGCTTTTTTATCAGATTAGTGAATACATGTACTCGTTTCTGGACAATGCATTTGTTTATTTTTACATATATTCCATAAAAAACATGTAAAAAATTGTGCAACGTTCATTGAAAACAATTTTTTTTGTGACGTTGGTTTTCCGTCCATTCGCTCCACACTCGGCGTGAGTGCTTATCTCTTGCCCCGTCGTTCATTTCAAATGAATATTTTTATGCACTATGAATGAAATGAATAAAAATAGCGCCTGAATGACAGAATCAGTAACATCGAACTGTTTCTGCGTAAAGATAACAGGAAACTATTTGAAATGTAACACGCAACGGAAAACGCTCTATGAATTTTAATCTATAACAGCGAATAAAAAAGCTACCTTAAAATATTCTAAAATAAATTATGTGCAGCATGAACAAAAATAAAATTCAAAATTTGTAAGTGAACATGCGATGGACAGATCCGATAAAAACTGCTGTTGGCGAGGCTCTGCATGAGTATAGGCAGAATGACAGATTACAGCGAACGATGGCGGAAGATCTTGAAGCGGACATCTGGCCCTTGTACCACATGATGGCCACGACCACTCTGTCAAGACTAAAGAGTCACTAAAGAGTGACGAAAAGAAGAAGACAACGTGTTTATGCTTTTTCTAATAAAATTTTTCAAATTCAATTGACTGATATTTGAAAGAAAACTTACTATACGTGGTTGTTTTTAGTATAATTATATCAGTTATTTATAACAGTAGGTAAGTTAATCTATAAACTATGATGTACAATAATCAACTATGTATTTTCCCTATTCCATTTAAAAAATCTTAATATTATTTAAAACTAAAAAGAGATAATTTACTTAAGTATTTACTTTGTCGAGAGTAAAAAGGGTTTCGACAGTGATTCAATTATATTTTGTGATTTTTCGTAAACCTAATAAAATTTGAAGTTACTACATTAATTTCCTACCTTTTAAAATCATGAATATTTCAGTAGCTTTTAAGTATTTAACAAAAATCAGAACTCCATCGTAGTTTAACGATATTTGCATAAGTTGACTTTTTATATTATGAGACTTCTGCCCAAAGCTTCTTTTACAAAATCTTATAAAAATACTAAACTAACTTGATGACGTGCTAAGCTTCTTTTACAAAATCTTATAAAAATACTAAACTAACTTGATGTGCACACGTGTCAGAAGTGAAACTTCTTTGGCAAGATTCAAAGATACCATTGCCATGACGCGATTTTGAAATTTTACTCTCAACGCTAAACAAGTTTCACTTCAAAAAATAAATTCATTTGAAATATATTTTAATCCAGTATTAATAAATATTTTATAGTAGTGTACCCTATAAAATTCTAAATTCACATTAATGCACTTTTGTACATTACAACAAATACAAATTATAATTTTTCATCTGTCCTCCTTTCCGCTCTGCATGCCTGTGCCAAGAAACCCCATTTCCACAATGTTACTTCAAAAGGATTTCTGTACATAACCATTATTGCATTGTCATTGTTATAAATAATTCAAAGAAGCTAATTATAACTTTTTGTTTTACTTTGAAAGACGATTGTCAGCTTACATTTTTAAATAAACTGAAAACCGTATTTATATTATTATTATTTCATTGAGTTATCCTCACGATAATTTTAATAAATATGTAATTTTAACTAGGAGTGTATACTTAAATGTTAAGTTTTCAACATTTAAACTAATTCTCTTACTAATTCTATAAATAATAAAGTACATATTTGCGTAACCTTACAATACGTCTTTACTACATATTTTCAAAGATATTCATACCGTACGCCGTAATAAGTTTAATGATCTTACAATATGCAGTAATCCGTGGATTAGGTAATAATTCTGATAAAAGACCCATAAATCTATTTAATTTCAAAGAACCATTGATCATTATAATTGAACCTCAATAATTATAACGCGAAATGAAAAATGTAACCGTGAAAATTATTCATTAAAATCTGTGATAACACGCGCCGTCAAATGGAGCTTTTTTGAATATCCCCTAAAATGAAAAACGTAATAAGAAATCGTAATTTATTTCTTATTGAAAGAGAATAATGGGCGTTTAGAATGAAACGTTCCCTATAGAGCGGGTGCGAAATCATGTCTTTAACATTATAATCCAATTTGTGGTGCAACCGAGGAACTCATTAAGGCTCTAATGCATTATTGCATTTGACGCTGGATCTACGACCTGCCTTATTAAGAAATGACTACCATTTCACTAACTTGGTGCCTTATTATGTAGATTTAGTTGGGTACATAATTTTACCAACGTAGTGCTTATGTTTTTTTATAATAATCTTATAATATAAAAATGAATCGCAAAATGTGTTGGTAAGCGCATAACTCGAGAACGGCTGAACCGATTTCGATAATTCTTTTTTTATTATATTCCTTGAAGTACGAGGATGGTTCTTATGTAGAGAAAACGTAAACATGTACCACGGGCGAAGCCGGGGCGGACCGCTAGTGTTAAATAAAACCGTCATAAATAAATGTTTTATTGTTTCACACTAAATATAGGTACATAATAGAATAGTTTCTGATAATGAATATCATGTGTAAAACAATGTGTTTCATGTTTCAGATAGGTATGAAATTTCAAACCATATATGGGAATAAATGTAGTCTGCTCTATAATTTAAAAACTGATAAAATTATGCTTTCAATTTGCTGATTATAATATAATTCAGTAGCTGCAACTTAAAAATGCTACCTGCCGGTTCATTCACATTGCATACAATATTTTTGTTACATCTTTTGTAAAGTTAGTACTTCCTTACCTATGTGTGAGCTTTTTTTCCATAGAATTGTACACGATTACGATTTTGGTATAAGAATGTATGTCCCATATGTTGCGAAAAATCTCTTAATATTTGCATGTCTATAATAAATGCAGCGTATTTTTTTAACTTTAAGTGGATTACAATGTTAATTTTATTGATGCGAAGCCACCCTGGAGGATAGACGCGTCCGCGGGGCGGGACCATTAGTATGCTGATGGTAAAAAAGATAAATTTGTTTCTACAACGTTTAAATTATGCGGTTTTCGGTGGAATAAAAATTGCTTTATGTACCCGTACTTGAGCGTTTACATAGTAAATGTAGTGGCAATGAACTTTGGTGTCGTGTGACCTTTGATTAGGTATATTCATGGTACCTACATTGCTTTTAGGACTATGCCTGGATCGAATTACAGAATGTAAAGTCTATTTCTAGAAAATATTAATAAAAAAGACGTGTGGCACTCGGGGACTGCCGCGGTAAAGCTATTGCATGGCATGCCTTCAAGCCACACCGCCGAGCCCGTCGGAGTGGGGAGCGTGAGGTTTTTTCGTTACGGAATTTCTCGATTCGGTCCCCGCGCTCAAGGCCCGCGATAGAAGCTATGCAATAGCTTAAAAATTAAGATTAAAATAAAACGAAAAAGTAAAGAAAAGAATTTTGAACCAATCTCGTTTTTCAACAAATTATTTGATAAATTAAAAAAGAGCATTTTGCAATGTTTACTTAAGTATTATCCCTAAAATATGTTTATCAACATATCATTTTGTATCTTAATTATCACGATAAACGGTACTTTCCCAAAAATCAACATAGCAAATAAAAATTTAAACATGCAATGACTATAACGATTACGCTATATCTAAAATACGGTAAATACAAGGCTCACAGCGCATCATTAGGGGAGTCTCATTGCGTAACGGAATTTATCTTCGACTATAAAATTTATTTTCACTTCACCACTACATTATTGAGAGTACTTCGTAATGTGAAAACGTTAAACTGAAGCTTTTAGTTTTCCGTGGGATATATTTTGTGGTTTATTTATAGTACTTACGGTCTATGCACTTAAAGTGTATCACTGATTTTTTTTAATATAAGTCATGAGTTTGGAAATTAAGTTGTTGAGAATCTACTACCAATTTAATCTACCCGTTTAGACTTTGGTTAAAAATAACAGAGCTTTTTTCGAGTGTAAAATATTAATAGGTACATATTATGATTACCTACTAGCGAAAAATTAACAATTACTTATAAATTTTATCATAAAATTATCATTAAAAATATGAATATCGCAAATATATTTACTTATTTCTTACTCATTGGTTATAATTATTCATTGATCGAGTATTATAATAGCAGAAAATAATTTATGAATACCTAACGTTCAATAAGAAAGTCTTGATATAAAATTTCAAAACCGATTCAGATCATCAATATTTAAAGTGAATTGTATAGTTTTTCTATAAATTATCAAACCATTTGGTTTCAGCCTCCTCTTGGCTCTTATAGTCAAAAAAACTATTTGAAAGCATTTTATTCATCAGAATGTTTTATTAATTTCAATACAATGTAATCAGATCTTCTGAAATTCATTATTTTATATTGAATTGAGAAAATACAAGCTAGTCTGATCATTTGTTGTTTTATGAAAATATAAATTTTAATGATTACTATACATACTGTACTATAAATAAAGATCACCAGAGAATCATTATTTCGATTCATACTATCCTACTAATATTAATAATGCGAAAATTTGTATCTTTGTTTTTTTTTTTGCTCCTTCACGCAATAGAGGGTAGCTTTTCCTTTGACTACTGACTATGCAGGTACGCGGGCGAAGCTGCGGAGCAAAAGCTATAAGCTATACCACTGATACCTAGTACTATACTAGCTAGTACAATTACTATACAAAAGATTGAAGCGAACCAATATTTATAACATATTCTATCCCGTCGCCAACCAAATTACGTATACAATAACTCATCATAACACCACGCGTAAAGGAAAACACAATTAAGACTGAAACAAAGCAATCCCAATTCCCACATACAATCCCACGAAATATATAATCTGCTGATCTGTAAGAGGGCTTCGCAGGCTGCATTCTGACGGTCCCTTTGGTACCATAACGAGTGCTGTCGTGAAATAAATCTTACCACCCCTCTGAAATGCTACAGCCTCTTTTCAGGGGATAAAAGGCCTTTATGGTCCCGCGTTAAAGCCTTTTTATTTGATGTAGTTTGATTGGATGGACTTCACGCGTCCTTGATTATTGCGAACTTTTTAATATGACAGAAGAAAAGCGATCCAATTAGATATGTTTGATCGCATTGATCTGTGCTCAACCTTCCTTAAATTACTGGATCATTGAAAAACCAGCAACGCTCTTATTTTTAAATAGTTCTTATAATTTTGACAAAAAGCTTTTCAGAATGATATTTCAGATTCCGAATCAAAACTTATTATTGACGAATTGTATTGCAAAATAGGTATTGAATAAATAACCTAAAATTGCTTTAATTTCGCATAGAATACACAGTTATATAATAGCGAAATGATTTTAATAAATAGAATAATCATCAAACGAATTTTTAATTGCCACCTCAGACGAATCAAACGAACTCAATCGGTTCTGAACTTTCAGCAAAATAAATTAAAAGCCAATAAAAGTCGGGAGTATTCGAAAAAAATTGGAGATTCTCTTTTATGTTAAACTTTGTTTTTAGTAATATAATAATTGTTGTTTTTATGAGACACTGAACATCTTAGTTATGTAAGGAATAAAAAATAAATGTTTCAATCGTAACATTGTTATTATTAACTCGTATCACAATTTGTATATTTAACAAGAAAAAAATTTGTATTGGTTGTGTTTATTGTTTATCTTATCTGACCCATAGACTAGATCAAATTACTTAATCCAATTATTATACTTCAAGAGTAATTCAATATCATTACCCTGTCTAAAATCTTATATTGAGATGATTTTGACCTCAAAAAATACTATTTACTAGTGACTGCAACTACTTATAAATACAGACATTCATTATACTGTAAAATAGTGAAATGGCTTCTCTACAAGTCGCTATGCGATCTAAATAATTAAATCTAATTGTAAGCTTCAATAATACTAATTAATGCTTCAAGCGCTTCACGATTCGACTGATCATAAATGTATAAACATACCATAAGCGCTGTATATTTTACATTCATTAATATTAAATCCAGCGCTGAAGCGGCTGATAGTACTTACTAAGCTAACGATAATGTATTTGAAAATAGCGTAGACGCAGAACATTGAAAATGGGTTTGAATTATTATAGTGATTTCTATACTGATCTCAGTATTATAAATTTTATGCAAGGTAGTATTTTATTTTTTCAACAGATTAACTCTAGGTTCATGAATGTAGAGCATAAAACATGAAGATTTTAATGATCATATTTGTATGCGTATCTATTTTTAAAAAGATATGAATTGTAATGATATTGTGTGCAGATTTTTTATGTATTTATATGTAAGCAGTGCAGTGTTGTGTTAGTGCATATGATGGTTTACTTTCTTTTGTGAATTGTTTTTTTTTCACGTGTGTTTTGAATAACGCAAATGTATCATTAATTATTTTCCCATTATATTACATCGTACTAATTGAGCAAAATTAAGTAACAGATAATGCTCATTTAACATACGTGGCGAGCCACGTGCAAATTGGCATGTAGGAACCTAAGAGCGAAGTTTCTGACCGTAATTACTCCTACAACACATATTAGAGTCGCAGCCAAAACAACAAGCAAACACAGTCGAGTTTAAAACAATTCGTAATTGCTATATAAATGCCTTACACGCTTAGTCCATTACATGGGAGTAACCCGCGCAATTTTGTACATCACTAGTACCGACGTGTTGGTAATTTGAGTGCTTTGACATTCATTTATCTCCATTACATATCTGCAAGCGTTCAGACCCTCGGTACTCCGGTTCCCTACGCAATGAATAGACACCAACTGCATACATTTGGGCTCATAACACTTTTATTACAATGAATGCGTGCTGTTAGAACGTGCACGTGATATGTTTATGCACTCTGCAGGGGGAGGTAATTAATTACGGAAAGTTAAGGTGCTAATATATTTTATAATTATCTTTTCAGATTCTACATGCTGCATTCTAACATTATGATATTTAGAATCTACCACTAAGGGGGAATATACGTTGTGATAGATATAATTATCAAATATAGGCTACTTGTAACGGAGATGACAAAAGGCCACACATATTTTTCATTATAAAACGTTACTAATTTGCAAGTAGAGCCTCATTTGTTTGTTAGAAAAAGATAAATGAAAACTCATGAAAAACCGTTTTCTTTCATAATATCTTAACAACCTAAGCGATACTAACATAAATCACTGTAAAGTCACAGAATACCGCAACTAGGCAGTATTTATGTAAATTAAAAAAATCAAAAATGCAAAGCCCACCATTTCACTCCTCATTAAAGCCAATCGCATTATTGCATTTCGCTCGCTACAAAACAGCCTATTAAGACGAATATTTTTCATTAACACATAACAGACGTCCAATGAACGTCATCGGCTGGTATCATCGGACAAATAGCGTTATCATAATCAACTTGTTTCCTGACCGAACCGAAATTCATTAGCGGGAACTCATTTATCTACCCACCTTCAATTTTAACCGAATAACGAGTAATTGTGGATGTTTAATTGCTCTTTATTTTCGCGTTTTCTGTATCGAAATTGTTTTATTATATTTCAGAGTAACAGTTTAATGTATTTGTACCGTGTTGGTTTAGGTAAATGTGTTAGCACGCTTGTTAATGACATAATATCGACTATTCGATTGTACAATTGAATGAAAGCTGATTTATATTTAATTACAGTTGATGAGATTACTGTTTGTTCGTATTTAATGGTTTTAGGTTGTTGGAAAAAGCGTTTTGCTTGTTTTATGATGGAGTGTGGGGAACTTGTTCAAGTTAAAAAATTGTTTCATTGAAAGAATATTATCTATACTATAAATCTCAAAAACTAACAGTGAGGATGTACTCTCGTACATATAAAAAGCAATTAATTTTAGTTTATAATTATTTTCAATAAATAGTGATGCGCTGTCTTCTTGTGGTGTATGAAGCAGAAGCATAATACCTACATCTGTTTCAAGGATTGATGTTATTTACGGTCCAGTAGGTTTCATTGTATTATATAGGTACCAGCTTAATGCTCTACATTCACTCTTTTTGTAATAAATCTAAATATGTTGTGTATGTTCATTTCCTTTTAAAACAATACATTTGAACTTGGTTTTCTTTAAGGTTAACAAGGTAAGGTAAATTAATTTCAAAATATTGTTATGGCATGCAGTGAATTAAGTTGGTGTAAGTTGACATAGATCATATATTTTATTTTATCTTTCTTTTAAATTATATTTCCTTTATTGAATTAAATATAATCGATAGAAAAAGTTCTACTAGATGAAGCTCCATGTCATATTCCACTAATTATATCAGATACAAAGTAAAAAAAAAATACTATTCATCTAGAATAATGTACTTTATAGTTTAGTAACTAACGTTGCGTAAGTCGTAACTCTGAGTGACTGTGGATGCTTTCATATTTTTCGCTGATACATGTCATTTCTATTGAATATCATTTTGAAAGAGCAATATTATTAAAAACTAGCGGTCCGCCCCGGCTTCGCCCGTGGTACATATTTACGTTTTCTTTACATAAAAACCATCCTCGTACTTCAAGGAATATAATAAAAAAAGAATTATCGAAATCGGTTCAGCCGTTCTCGAGTTATGCGCTTACCAACACATTTTGCGATTCATTTTTATATTATAGATTTTAAATTGAAACTCTATTTTTTAATTAGTTATTCTGTTTCTCTAGAAAGTGTTTTGTGATATACCTATTATTGTAGATAGAGTTCTTTATCGCAGCTTTTGCCCTCAAACAATAAACAAGGAAATAAAAATAATACAACAATAATAATTTTTAAATGGTTTATTTGTCGTTTGTTTCAATGCGTTATATATTTAAATAAGTTTCATAACAAAAGTTTATGGTAGGTATAAATATTCTTATTCTATCATATGACTGTATGCTCTAATTCGAGTTATAATCTGGGTTATGATAGGCAATATAGGACTTATACAGGTATATGATATAAATCACGTATAAAATTATTGCAAGGGTAGATAACGTATTTAAGCCATCATATATGCTTCTTAATTTTCACGAAATCATAACAGTATTTCTTTATTACTAGCCACCTTAGAGATTCCTTCCAATAATAATCACAAATTTTAATCTCGTTTGGGTTAATAAACATTTAAATTGGCCGTATAATATTAATAAGTATAAAAATATTAATTCCAGAACATCTTATTAACACAATGGTTAAGGTCTCATGAAATGAATCTACAAAAATAGCCAATAAATAACGTAATAACTTCATTTTGTACCCCTTACCATCAGAGCAACTGGTTTATTGCGTATTATACATAAATATTGTATCAATGGGGCATAAACTAAGAGTCAGATAGTTTCAAGTATGGTCTAAAGTAATTTTATTTAGTCCTTACTTTTATGTGAGTAATGGAAACATATTTTTTATGTATCTAATATAGGTTAAATGATACTTAATGCACGGAACTTAATTTTAAAATAAGTCATAAAATCAACTACATATAATAATTCAATTAAAATAGCATGAACAGTAAAATATTTCATTTTCTCATCATCTATTGTTTCGACGATTTCCAAAAAAGCAAATTACCAGCAAGCGTAAACGCAAAACAACTGAAAAGTTACAGCGCAGTTAGCTGGCTGACGGTTAATTATTCAACTCGTTAGTTATTCGAGTTTGTTGTTCAAGTTAGATTATTTAAAACTCTAGCGTGAAAATAAATTGATCATTATAAATTTCAGTAACGCATTTTTTTGTGAGTACAACATCTGACTCCCAGTCTATCCCCGATACGATTCTGTCAATGCTATGATTGTTCTAAGCGAATTATTACTTTATATTTCATTCCTAAATACAATTAGTATACTTTAACAATATTCTCAATAATAAAAGTTAACGCATTATATTATAGTATGAAGTAAGTATTCTATATTGCTCATTTTTGTACAAAGTTTTCATAAAGTATTGGTGTTTTATTTCAGAAAATATAATTAATGTATAACTACAATTTAATTACATGATTTAAATATTTAATTACAATACATTAAATGGCTATAGATACTGTTTGAGGAACTACATAGTAAATAAACGAGGAATAAAGGTCTAGGAGAAAAAATATACAACATCACTTAAATGATGAGGTGAGGAACGGACGAAATATCAACGTAAGAGCGCAATAACAGCTAACAGACTAACTGTACATTAAGGATCGAGCGAAAAATATATTCACAATAATAATATTATCTAAACAAGTTAAGTACAAAATCGAAAACATTAATTAACTTATATACATCTTTATATACAAAGCTATCACATCTTACAAATTCATATCACTATTTACATTATTGCAAGTTTTAGTACTCGTAGTCACGTCCGTGTTAATTGTCTTTTTTCGTGAAACGTTTGAATAATCTTATAATATTATTCACAACGTTTATCACTATAGCCTTATGTTACACATACACTATATGTGGTTTTTCAGGGGTCCGGTGTGGAGTAATAGTTTCATACGCAAACTGTTGATAAATGTGTTCTTCACTGTCTTCTTGGTAATACGGATTCTTGTCCATGCTCTGCCAAGGAGGATTTAATGAATGGAAGTTATTGGTCACTGACGAACCAATCATTAGATATCTGTCTACTTCCCTTTTGTTGTCAGCTTCTCTCCCACGCGTCGTATAGACCAACCCATTGCCTAGTTTCGAAACGTCACCATTTAACATGACGCTGGTCATGACTTGTTTCGATTTATTTCCTTTACACTTTTTCAACGGTCCCATGAAGTATAAAACTCCACCAACTATACTAGTAATGATGCTAATTGTCATCACCACGATAGCAACCACCACCCAACCACTGGAGCACCCGAATTCAGATTCTGGGATTTGCACAAAATGAATGCCCTTTAAGTGAACAGGTGCAGCACACTTGATATCTTCATAATCAATTTTCAATATAGTACTTGTATTTTCAGACTTTTTACTACGTATTTCACATTCTCTTCCAAGCTTCCAGAGCCATAGGAGTGAACAATTACATACAAATGGATTGCCAGAGATTTCTAGCTCTTGTAATGTGTCGATTGGGAAATGAGATGCTTCGAGTGTTTCTAATGCATTATTTTTCATATAAATGTGAGTCAATTTAGGATTTCCATGAAATAATCTCGGAGGCACTTCTCTCACTCTTAAATTTTCATTCATCCAAATCTTTTGTAGATTAATATTATCAACAAATGCTCTAGCGTCTATTCTCTCTAAATTGAATATTCTACTTAGATGTAAATGTTTTAAATGAAAGAGACTTTGGAAAGACAGTGATGTTATATTATAGAAGAAATTACCACTTAAGTACAAGTGCGATAAATTTGATAATTTTGATAGTGCAGATGTAGGAATTGTTGTCATATTATTATCACTTAAGTCTAGATGCCGCAAGGATGGCAAATTATGTAATCCTAGGGGATCGATTTCTTCAATTATATTGTTATTCAAATCTAAATGTCTTAATTCCTTTAAGTACGGAATACCGTGCTTAGCTATTTTCTGAATCAAATTTTCAGAAAGATCCAGATATTCCATACGAATAACAGTCAGCAAATTAACTGACGGTATTTCCAGAATAGAATTATTCTTTAAAGAAAGAATTCTCAGCGAAGATAAAGGTTCAAATGTGTCTGCTTCGAATGTCACCAATTTATTATTTGACAAATCCAGTCTTTCTAAAACTGAGAGATCTTTGAATGTTTGCACTTGTATAATCGATATCTCATTATTCGATAAATCCAAATCAATAAGTCTCTTCAGTCCAACAAATGTGTCCTTATCTAATTTTCTTAGTGCATTGTGACTTACATTAAGATGGGTCATCTCAATATTGGTATCAAAATTTTTACTACCTAAGTCTTGTACTCTGTTGTACGAGATATCGAGGATGGTTAGTTGCGTGTAGAAACCGAAGGTGTAGAGAAGGTTGTCGATAGCATTGTGGGTAAGGTTTATGTGGGTCGCTTCTGGGTTCAGTTGTATAGGCACAATTTCGAGGCCTGCGTTGGCGCAAGACGCCGCTCTGAGCGCGTCGTCGCAGGCGCATCGCGGGGGACACAAGGTACGAGCCGCTGCCGTCCATGCCCACGCCACCACTACCACCCAGCTCCAGTGTGCTACGCCGCGTGAGCCCATAACATTTCATATATGAGCCACCTAGTACCTGGAATAAAAGAAAATACAAATATTAAATATGATAACAAAAGTAATTTAGCAAACGCCTAATTTGATTTTCTTTTAACATTTTTGAGATTTAACATTTGCATTACCATAACTAATTAAATACTTCTTTAAACGAGAGGGGAGAGTTGAACACAAAAACCTTATCATTATGATAAAATCTTAATCAAATTTCTGGTCCGAACTGCGCTTAACAAATGTATCCCTCCACCGCAATTATTTTGTTTGTGAAAGAGTAGGATTGTTGGATTAATATTATATTAGATTTATACGCATTCTCGATAACAAAGTTTGTCCATTTACATTTTAGCCGAATACATTATTATAATACCATGTTCATATCGTTCTAATTTAATTATAAGTTTTGGTTGTTATGTTTTACAGTGATTAGCCAATCAGGGTACTTAATAATATCATTGTTATTTTGTTTAACAATAAACAGTAACCATATAATGCTTTCGGCACCACTAAAATAGGTATTATTGTTTACCCACGTTAACACACTATACATGTTTCTTCCTAGACTATCGTACGTCTTACGAGAAACTTGTAGCTTGAACCCGTTTCACTAATCCTTTGCCGCCCGAACAATTCCTTCACAATACCTACCAAAACGCTCGGCTATTAACAAAGGAGCGTTTGGTACTTTAAATTAAATGTTCGGCTTTACAATTCGACGGAATGTATAATGAATAGCACCGTAACATCTGTTAACGAAAGCGAACGATCTCAAAAGTTTTCACGCGCGGGAATAACTAATTGCGAAGGTTGGAATTCAATTTATGGCTTCTAGTGTACCTCCAGGGAGATCACGCCATGCTAAAGTATTAATAATGCAAAACAGTGTCACGAAAAGTTTTTGATTCCCGATGCAAATTGAATTAGAAAACGAAGCAAAGCTGGAACTCGGCTCAGCACTTCGTCAGTTATTGTTGACTTGCTAAATGTTAATCCATTTATCTTAACCGATAAGTACAATGTTCGAAAGATAAAATTTACCCTCCGCGGAATAAATACAATTTTATGAGCAGTTAACGTTCTGAGAATTCGTCTTTGGGAGGACGTGAGAAGTCGACCTCTTTAGCCTCCCTTCGCAATTTGATATCATCCTGTACGAATGGATTAGGTACCCCATCGCGCCTGAATTACAGAAACCATACGTATACGCACATTCGATACATATCAGACCCGGTATTAAGATGGATTAATTCTGTACCTTTTTTATTAGAAGCTCAAACTTGGATTTAAAATTTTCATGATATCGACATTTATATGTAAATAATACATAAAATAGGTAAACTGTATTTATTGTTCCCTTTTGGGATTACTCAAAGGTGGTCGTGGTTAAGCGGCTCCTATAAAAGGGCCAAAAGGGAGGGCACGCCCTCTATTTCCGAGCCTAAACTGCTCCGGCCGGGACTCTTTTGTCTTTTAATTTCCTGTCCGCCAGTGCGCGTTGAGATCCTGAATTTCGCTTTCGTGAGCTTCGTTAACTTGTTTCGCCCTTTGTTGTTAGGTACTGAACTTTTCTATTACGTCACATCGATTGAAACCGCTAAATTCATTGGAAAATTTAAGAATTGCTGCCCCAAAAAGCGAATGAGCAACGATTTTAACGTCTTAATTTCGCTTTTATGTAACGCAAATGACTTTTGAACTTTGTTCTTTTGACATGATCAAAGATTGAGTGAAATTAAAGTTATATTTATTCTTGGAAACTTTTTAATTTATTTTTATACTTATGATTACTTACAATAGCATGGCTTTTATAGCCCTAAGTAAGAAGTAAGTTCCCTTGTTCTGAAGATTTAATTAAATGTGGAATTCCCGGAGACCAATAACCCTGTTATATCTATTACAAAGCTAACCGCTAACTATCGAAGATGCCAGTAATTTACTAAGCATTGGTAAACGGTAAATTCAATGTTAAAGGCAATGGTCTCACCACAATTAATAAATGTCAACAGCGCCGGGATATTTTAATTATTATCAAAACTATCCACTTAGTTGTATCTCATTGTGGTTTTAGTAATCAACGGAGGTAGCGAACGGTTCCCACTAAAGTTATCACGATGTTAATACAACTTGAGACATTACTAACACAAAGGACGGTTTACGAGGGGCGCCGAGACAATAAAACCAGTGTAAAAGTCGGCTAACCACTCCCCAGAAAATATCCGAACCCTCTCCACTTCGACTAGCTTAAGTCGTGCAATGTTTTAATAATACCCAAAGCTAAAAAATTACCCAGTAGTTGATTACGTTTTCGAAGCAGTGTTTGGAAATTGTTTTGACTCAGTTCTGTTTGTAGCACAAAATACACATGTTTGCGTTGGTTTTAAGCTAAGGACTGGTATAATGAGAAAACTTGGTCAGCTCCCGAGTCCAACGCTTCGAGACTCCGGTAAAACACAAAAAGCTGGCGAATGACAAGCGTTCTAAATGCAAGTGCAACTTCACGTTGAGTTCTACGAAAATAAATGACGGCATTCCTCTACTTACGAAGAAATGTTGTAAATGGAGTTTGTAGAATCTGCAACTTTAAACAAATAGACGACTCTACATTAACAGAAGTAGATTTTGTAACGTTCAAAGAAATGCACTTATGTTGTATTGTTTACATGGAACGTTAAATAATATCCATCATGAAGACGAAAATTACAGTTACAATAAGTTAATCATATTAATAATGGGTGATATTAATTGAATTTCTATTGGTGTTCCAATTTCTAATTAGTCTCTCGGGCAATATTAATTAAATAATAACCAACATAACGATGATAAACTGTCCACACCCCTCACTAACAGATTTCAATATTGTGAGGGAACCACACCTGCTATAAGTTGTCCTTACTATTGATTTTGTAATCAAAGATCGATTAGAGAAATTCCTTTAGGAAATACGAGATAATGTTATGAATAGAATATAAATCAGTTATTCGTTCTGATTATAATCCAACTAGGATAAGTTTTTATATACGTAAAGATGAAACAATATAAGAAGTTATTTATGTTTATTTCTAAACAAACAAAATGCTAATACTTAATATTGATGTTGCAAAAAACAAGAAAGTACCGATCTCCATAATATCTTGGCATCAACAAAGTAACAAAAAAGGAAGTTCACGAACAAAACACCTACACAATTCCATTTTCTCTTTCATCGTAACGGAGCGAACTTAGTGAATCAGTCTTCTCTATGGGCGCTTTTATAAACGCAATAATGAGAAGTGCTAAGGCGGCATTCAGCTGTGAGCCATAACGAGGGCCGTCAATGAATCGTCCATGAGGCGGGACAAAACTTGCCTCTCGCGGGTTAATCGAGCTGCCGCGGCACTCAGCCGCACACCGCCGCGCCAAGTCGCACACATGAGCTAGCCAACGGGCTTTTAGCACCCGTTTGCTTTAGCTTTGACTTTCGTCACTAGCCTCCATCCGATACGGGCACGGATGAATAGTCAATGAATGAATTTAGGCCAGAACGGACGGCGCAGATTAAAACCATGTTTGTTCTCGCCTAACTCGATTCAAAATGCTCAGGCGTTGAATGCTTCATTTGGACGTTGTTTCGACCCACTGATAAATGAGCGAGTTGTTTCAAGTCGCATTTTCAGTGTTCAATGTTCAAAAGACCTAGTTACAAAATGGGTAAATAGTCGTAAATAATCTTCATAGTAAACAAGTAAATATTAATTATTAGTATTTAAATTATTTAATTGTCTAATAAATTCAATTTTCATACAAAACTGCAATCGATATCACATTTCATTAAATAATAATATTATGTAATGGAAATTTTAGTCAAAGATCATAAATCTTTATAAATAAAAGGTAGCGTCAGCCCTAATGAAGTTGTATGAAAGACTGGAAAATTAGTCAATACCCTTAACCGATATGCGCATCTTGAACGGAATCGTCGAGGCTGAATAATGAAATAGCTCATTGAAGCGCTATCGTCACTCAGAAGCCATCGGAACGCGATCGCGCCGACCGAGCCCGAGCGAAAATCCCAAGGATTCCGTGTGAGATATCTGGCGGCTCTTTTAGGGTTATTTAATGGAGTGGGTTTTAGGCAAATGAGTCGAATACATCTCCTTCTCCTTACGTTGAAAAATCCGTGTTTTCAATAAATAAAGACCGGCCATGAAATAAATTAGCCCCGCACTTTGTCTTCATTCAGAAAGCGAAGCCTTTTATGTGAATAAAAATTGGTAGACACTTATGGCAAATTGCCAATACGGGAAAATGGAAATAGTCTAGTTAGCGGAAGCGTACTCATTCTCAGAACGCCGCAAAAAGTAACAATAAAATTAAATGTAATTGTGCTTCGAAGCTGCGTACTCACCGAAACACGTACGTTTATATTCAAATTTGAAACCATCAATGCGTGTGCATTAAGCCTTACAGCCAAGTGCAGATAATTGAAACCGTATACATATAGTTTTAACTGATATTTATGAAAGCTGAATGCGAAATGCGGAGGTTTTAACCCGACGCGAGCGTAAAGCTATATATCTGTAGCTGTACGTCTGTACCGCGCTTAGCTCAGTCGCGTCTCGAAAAGAGTAACGTGCAACAAAATCCCACGTTTCAGTTTCCATTCCCTATTGCAACATACGGGGGATTTCCGGTAACGTATTCAAAGTTTGCAGCCGAGGCTACGGGGTTAGAACGTAATGCGTTTTATGAATGAATGAACGATGAATGGGAGGATTTCACTTCAAGTAACCGTTGGCCTGAGACAAGCGCAGCGATACGTGCAATGTGCCAGTTTTTGCACTGAGCCGTTTCGTATTATGAGCATTTCTTTTGCATTGAATTTACTTCCGTTGGTTTACTGATCTAATATGAATTTTAATGAACAATTACAACGGTTTGTATTTTTATTTTAAGTATAGCTAAAACTCGAAAGAAAGATACATTTTCTTCCTTAAGAAATTCAGAAGAACACTAAAAAGCTTCTTGTAGGTGTATTTTATCCGGGTGGTCTAAGAATCACCCTCCGGGAAATATAAAAAAATAAAGAACCGGCCAGTTACAACGACAAATTAATCACGTACTTTTCAACCAAAAAAGTAGCCTGTGAATACGAAGTTTTGAAGCATCCAAAGTACAAGACAAGGACTTCATTATGCCCGCTGTTTAAACCGTGAAAGAAAGAATTACAAGGAACCCGATATTATCCTTTTAAATTAAGCTTTTAAACCAGATTAAATTACAGCCTTATACCTACACGATAGAGTCTAGATTTGTGATGAAACTAGTTGTATTTGTTAATAGCTCTATACGATGTCATCAGTGTATCAATGCAATGTGATGATGTGATGTAAAACCAATGAATTTCGTAATACGCGAGTTGAATCGTCCATAGCCCTGTTCCTATTTGATCAGAATCAAGAGGTATTTATTAATCAGTGTTCTGCAAATGGTTTGCGACGCTCAAAGGCTATATTGAGTTGATTAATACGATTTGCCCATGATTTGCCCTTTGGACATTGATTGCATTACTAGAAGACCAAAACGACGAAAACTGTTCACTCGCCTAGAAAACGAGTCTCGTTAAAACGTAATTTGATTATCATTCCTTCGAGTGAAAAATAGTTAAAAAGAAACTAAATACAATCATGCTTGTAGCTACAATACAAAATAAACATAGAAGATAGTAGAACATGACCCATAAATGTAAACAGCGATCAATGATTTGAGTTAAATTGCATTACAACGGGCTTCAATTATAAAAGTAGTTCATTGAAGTACTCAGTACTCTGTTACGACCGTTTTATTGTAAAAACGGTTAACAAGGCTTAGAATGCCTAGCGGGATCACATCCTGGGCTATGCAATAATGTGGGTAAAAAGCAGGCATGTATGTACCGCAAGACAGACTAGCTCCATCTTATCAGTCGCTTCCGGAGGTCAGTGTCCTGACCAAGAGATAGCGTGATTTATTGCGGACGATATGTCTCTATGGATATTGGATACATTGTCGATACATTGTATTCGGAATAGATTTAACAGCCATTGATGCTTGATACAGCTACAAAAATGGTATCAAAGATATCAGATGATTGATCAAAGTTCTCATTTTGAATATAATAAATCATTAAATCTTGCTAAAAACAACGTCGTGTATATTCTTAAAATTAATTTTGATATTTAATAAAAATTCAAATAACAAGTAAACTTTACATTTAACAGAAATATGAGCATAATGTTAGTTAAAATTAAAATACAAATTGCTTGTGAAACTGACGTTTTATATTCAACAAACAATGTATTTTTATTCATGATTTTCAATATAAAACACACTGAAGCAAAGCATTGCAAGCTTTTCAAGCATGACAATATTACACAAAGACGTGCGAAGTTGTTGGACAAGTTTCTATAAACTCCTTTTGAAGAGTAGCGTTTGCAGTTTCCATCGCTATAAGTTCCTAGACAACAGATTTCTACAACAAGATTCATTAAAATATCTAAATGCTAACTTGGGGCGTCCTTGTCTATTAAAAGTTTGTTATTTGCGAAACATATCTTTATATGGTGATAATTATTAACATCAAAATTCTAAACTAAGTTTACGTGGGTGTTCATTCACCTCAAAGTTGTGGATACATTATTGAGAGTTATTATTGATTAACATAGATACAATTGACATAAAATTAACAACATATTTCTAATTTCAACGGCGACAAAAACTTCAAATCCTAGTGGGAACATATCATCACAAATCGGAGTAGTTCAAATTTCATGAAATCGAAACTCATATCTATGAAACTGCCATTTACCTTCAAAATGCGTTGTGTTTATGAGACATCTCCCACGAGATCGCCTACCACAACCGCATGTTATCCGATGATCTATCTACGGTAGAGGACGTATCGATTACATCTACGAACACCAATCTAGCCAATACACTTAAGGAATAAGAACTATATTCGTGTATCAATTATATCTAGAGTCGTAAGATTTTAAGGCAAGAGATATCGGTTACTAATCGCGGCCGGCGTGTATAAATCAAAATTGGTAAATGGACCATAAAAAATAAGTTTAATAGTAAGTCAATGTGTGATGGGAAAATAGTGTAATAAACAAAACATCAATGTTTATCACTATTTATGAGACGACTTCGTAATTAGATACTAAAAGCATTTAAATACATATATAAAGAAATATGATTAAATTTTATATGATACTAGCGGTCCGCCCCGGCTTCGCCCGTGGTACATAATTACGTTTTCTCTACATAAGAACCATCCTCGTACTTCAAGGAATATAATAAAAAAATAATTATCGAAATCGGTTAAGCCGTTCTCGAGTTATGCGCTTACCAACACATTTTGCGATTCATTACGACAATTTTGCGATACATAATAAACAGAGTTTCGAGTGAAAGCAATACTCTCGGTAAAAGTTAGAAAACATTTCTTGAATACAACTCTCAAAGAATAAACCCTTGTGGTCTCCAAACCACTAAGTGTTCCGTTCGTATCAAATGTAGAGTAAGCCAAATTCAAAATGTTCCCACCGTTTCGCTTCACCGCCCATGAATATAACATTTCAAACTTCCATAATTATTTTTCTCGTGAACCAATACAACAATTATAGCATTCGTCACGATCTCAGAATGATTTGAGACTATATAATGAATCGTTATAAAAAGCATTGGGAATGCTGCGTAATTCACTTTACTTCGTAGCATGTACAATAGATCACATTTCGTAATTCAGTTTCGAATATTTCGTTATACACTTGTTTTGAAAGTTATCCAATAAAATAAAATTTAAAATTGCGTCGTACATTTAATAATGTTCAAAAGACTATATTCTAGCGCCGCGCCAAAACTTTCAATATACCGTCACATAATTTTATCCAAGTAAAAAGGGAATATTTGCATGTTGGATCTAAGCGTCGCTGCGAGCTTACACGCCCCTACGCTTCATAAAAAACTTACGTGTAGTACAAGCATCGCCGTCTACCAAGTTTCAGTCGACGTTCGTGAGACCTCCGAATACAGTTCATGAGTAAAACGTTCTCTCGTACCTACATGAGACATAACAATATAACAATGAAACTATATCCCGTGCGAGACTGAGGTACAAATAGCCCGCCCTATTCGAATTCACGTCAAGTCGTCGTATTTGTAATTCAACACTGAGTCCCCGCGTATGTATTGTTTCACCTACGACCGCTAAAGGGGAAGCTCTTTGTTCATAAAACATTTATTAGTCGCGAATCGTTAATGAATTTGGCTTGAGGCTGTTCAAATTAAGCAAGTAGGGCGACGCGGTGCCCTAGACTTGAACAATATTGCGATCCGCAAATACGGAAATGTAACCACAATGACAATTTGGTGCTTAGTCGACATCCGTTTTCTCCTGTTTAAATCTTATTTACTTGGTCCTTTTGTTCAAAATGTAAAAAATGGATCAAGTTGAAAAAATAGCAACTCCGCCTTAAGGCAAAATAAAGGTGAAATGATTTTTACGTATAAAGAAAACTTAAAATAAACAATACGCATCACAATTCACAACCATTGAAACAAAAATATCTAACATGAGGATTTCGACCAAAAAATAATTTATATTGAAATTAATACAAAACTCATGAATAATCAACCAACTTTTATTTCCTTTCAATCCCAGCGCCATATATTACTGAAAAATATATTCATGAATTCGTAAACAAGTCTTCAAAGTTGACTACAACGATTGAAACAGGTGCGGTATTAACGGAAAGCTCATAAATATAAAGCAATAATTATGTTAAGGTGCGGCCCAACAACGTTAAAACCACGTAACAGAAGCCGAGAACTGTAAACTTAGATTAGATCGATTTTGTGGAATGGCCATTTCAGAGACCTAAAGTCGATACATAGGTGTAGCAATTCCAAGGGATCTCTAATTTCGTAAAGCCAGTAAACCGTCGTCGAGATGACGAACTAGCTGGAACCGAGGAGATACTCTTCATTAAGGCAGGGAGGAGCGACCCGCGGAGGGGAGGGGAGGGGACGGGCGATGGCTTTATGGGACAATTTGCATTTACACGAGCCCAAGCACAGATTACACCAGCACTTATCCGCCTGTCGAAATGAGACTCACCTCCCGCACCGCTACAGCCTACGACCAAACAAGCCTTTGTTTATATTACGCTGAATTTTTAACCGTCATTTGTTTTGACGGCACGCTCCTTAAACATGACGATATTCATTGCTAAAATGCTTTATTGTTTGATATTCGGTAAGCTTCTTTGCGATTCCATTTTCTGATTACGAGCTTTTATCAATATGAACGCCGATGAATAACAGTTTTTGAAAGGCAAGTCACGATTGTGTTACACTAGATAAGCGTGCTTCATAACGTTGTATTATAATGTTAAAGCCTTCAACAGAGAGCTCATAGTCGGGAATATATTGACATAAACTAAACATTACATAGGTACAATTGAACACAAAAGCGTGTGCACACATAAACCTCTCCAGAACTGTCCCGAAATTTCCATTGACCCACTTATACCTTTGAATTGGTCAGACAAAAGCACGTCAATGCAGGAACATCATTCTGAGCGGCCATCTAACATCAATTTAGAGCCCGTATGAGAAATGACACCACTCGATTACGAAGCAAATTTCAAACGAAACTACGCACGGTAATCCCAAACTAAATTTTATGGCCTTTAAATAATTCCTCCGAGGTACAAAATACCACCCACAGTTTCAATTAAAAATCAATATTACTTATAACGAAATTTAATCAAAGGCAGACAATATAATTTACAAAAGTTCCGAACTATTTTTGACAAAAATGAACAAAGCGATACAACTCGATCCGTTGTAAATTCAACAGAACTTTGTTACACGTTGTGAATAAAACATATTTTGATAACAGTTTATATGTTCATAGAATTGCCAGCTGTCTACAGTCAAATATACCGTATCCAAATATTAAGTTAGCTTAAAGCATAAATATTCATTGAAGCTCACGATCGAGCTATTTGCCACAGTGTCGCCACTGCACGTACCTACTATACCCTTAATCAGGGAAATTGCTAAGTAACCGAGCTGTACCAAAGTTTGTATGATAATGAAATAGCGGAATTGTTACACGAACGTACCCTGTTTGAATTTACCTATCGATAATATTAAGGTAGAGTAATTTATTTCAGTTGAGTTATATCATTTGAATAGCTGTGTTATATCACTATTGCTGCTTGAATTCTCATTCGATGCGTAACCCAAAATGATTACTAACGAATAAAAACTTTGCCTGCGGGCTTAAAAATGATAACTTTAAAATTCCACCTGCGGGCGCATTTAATGTTTATTAGATCTTCGTTATAAAGAGCTTCTAATTTCGACCATTTTTGTTACATTTTAATCTTTAAAGAATAAAACCTATCATTTTGTTTTTAAATTTTAATCAATATCGGTATCCATCGCTTGGGCCCAGCTGTCGCTTGTGGTCATTTGAATTCAGCGAGACGTGAGATTGACCGATTGAACACGCGTTGGAAATCTACATAGCTACATGTCTGAGCCAAAAATTGCATTGAAAAGTTTAGCACGAAAATATCAACACATAGAAAATATAATTTATATTCATATTTATATATTACTTTAGTTTTCCATTTTTACTTATTATGAATAAGAACAAGATCACTTAAACTGATGAAATGTAACGTAAAAGCAATATTTTAAAATATTATGCCATTTTAGTTTCACGTGGAAAAATATTTACATACTCTATATCAAATAAGAGCACGAGCTATGTAACGTTCAACTTCACGAAATTATTTTAAACATTTTTTCCACGAAATTTTTTCCAAGATAAATGTTATTCAGAGTAATTTTAGTAATGGCTTTTTTAACATTTACTTATGTAATTTATTATTTTTCGTACGATCTTACTTCTGTGCATATTCTTCGACTCTTATCAAGGGGAGACTGAAGCTTGATTTACTAATTTCAAATACAAATTATGTAATTTCATACAACATTTATGCCATACTCTACTCTCTATGTAATTTTGGGGCAAAATGAAAGCGTACAATAGGACAAATAGGAAGAACTTTAATCAGGTCCGATTTCCGATTTCCAGTTGGTTCTCACAAACTCAATCGTTTTAATGCATCCAAGATAATCTTTTGCGAAGTTGCACGTACGGTATCTAGCATGCAAAAAAGTATACTCATAAAGGTTGCATAAAAGAACAATTTTTTGCAATAGCCATACGAAACCGGAACCGAAACGCTGCAATTGTGAAACGAAACAGTTTTTCAATCTCGGTACAAATGGTGGAACATTTACAAAGCTTAGAGGGAACACCGCACAAATGGTCCGCAGGTGTTGTTCTATTGAAAAAAGATACAAATCACCCCTTTCTTTTGATTTTCATGACAAATTGGTGAATGTGGACGGTATGCTGTTAGTACCTTGCAAGCCTGTTTTATGTTATACATATTTAGTTTGTATGAAACACTAGAGGAGATCAAGTTAGGGAACAACATTTCAATTATTTTCTTTTTTAGAAAACCAAAGCTTTTGTAATAATAGACAATATAAATAATTGTGGGTTTGTTAACTTACCTACCTAATTATAGGCAGTGGCTTGATGTTATAACGCTGCAGATGTCCAATTCATTAGCTTTTAGTTTTGTTTAGGACTGCAACTAAAATCTGAAACAATGAAAATATAATTTATTAAATACTGTTCTATAATGGATATATTATTATTTAAATGTCATCAACAATTCGTACCACTTTCTCACTATAATCATCACTCATAATATTTACTATCTTCTAAAAGCACTATTACAAGCATTATAAATTATAATGCTTCGATAGAGGATATTCACGTTTAAGACCCTATAAAACAGACCTTCATAAATGAGAGTTTATGGACCCTCGTAATTCATGATCTTTCTTACTTACTAACTACGCGAGTATTTCTTGTCTGTAAACATTAAGAGCGAAGCATAAAAGTTTACGGCTGCCGCACCAATTTTCAAGAACACGGTTAAAATACAATTGGTTCCTTATATACTACATTCAATTACGGAGAGAAAGTTTTAAATTCGGATCAGAAAGCTTACGCTTTCATCGCGCAGAAGTCAGACGTCGCCCGCATTAGATCCGCGATATAACTTTTCCGGGCGAAACGAACTTTAAAACAAAGCGCGCAGAAAAGTCGGCCGGCACAGGTGTCCCGAGTGCTTCATACTCTAATCAAGTGGAAATGTTTGCTCGGACGGACGGACGGGCCTACACAGGACGAGCCGCTCATTCACATGAATGCCACACGCGACCTAATGGAATTCAATTCACATGCGCCCAATATCAAACAAAAATCTCAGCTCCAACTTTTGCGAAAGTCCTTTGAGATACCTTTTTCAATTTCGCTGAAACGGACAAAAGATACTCCTAAAACACAGTCCTAAATAAGCAAGAGTGAATTATAGCCATTCGGCTTAATACCTCTCAGTTAGTACACGGGCTTGAATAAATGCTGGTCAAACAAAACTTGAGCTTATCTCAGAGAATTGTATTGCATGAACCCGTCTGAGCAAAATACGCAGCGATGGACGGATAGCGAGTGAACAAGCGAGCATTCTTTTGTTTCCATTATGGATAAGCGCAACTCGTTATGTGTAGAGCCGAGTAAACCTTTTGACATTTCGCTAAAGGGTTCATTTCGGCTGATTAATGTTGTAATTCCTTCGGTTGCACGTACAAAAAAGACAGTGGAAGCATTTATTCGTTGACGGCTCGTGAGAGAGAGAAAAATGAAGGGAATTTATCTGAAGCGTGTATCGTGGCGAGCGGCTGACGGGGATCTATTTTAATGCAGCGCTATTATACTGAGAATTGAAAATAAATGTATGAAAGCGAAAAATGGACAGCGCATGCATCATATTTCGTAAACCCATGAAATGTATTAATTATTTTGAAAGATAATAAATTTGTAAAAGGATTGAATGCAGCATTATAAACTTATTAATTATAGAGCGGTAAAATTAAGTATTTAGTTGAACGTCTCAAAATGCAAGTTTGAAGTGAAAATACTTTCGTTGAAATTTTAGTTATATCGTTGAAAGGAAGCCTTTCTCCAACGATATATCATGATCGTTCCTTCCCAGCGCTTGCTCCAAAATAACTGTCTATTTGCAATTACGCCCTTAATATAAAGTTTGCAGCGCAAAGCTAAACAAGAGCACCTGCCACAAAGGCGAGCGTTAGGCTCCAGTTAACAATCTAGCTCATTAGCACAGTATTCCCTTTGCTCAGCTAGAGAAAAAATCGCGTAGATTAATTCGACTTTGCTCCTGTAATTTTTTCAACGCGTTAACGAGGTAACTCCGAGCGTACGTAACTAAGTTGCGCGATGTAGCGACTTTTGGTCGTGCCGCTTTCAGACTGCAGCGTCCTGCTTAATTTTCTTTTCAAACTCTTTAAAATTTCCATCGCTTTTAAGATTCGCTCGAAAACGCTTTGCTGTAAGAAATTATGTAGCTACTATGCAAATTCCTAAGTAATTCAGCTATTGCGCTCGGAGCCGAACTGGATTGAAGTTTATAGTCAGTTATTGCTTTTAAATTTTAACGTGAACCTTTTCAGGGGCGCATTTATATTTCGAAAGCTGCAAGGTAAAGAGAGTGGGTAATGCATTGCTACATTACATTTTCTATATGGATGCACCAAGTGATTAAAGTGATCCTACTTTCATTTTACGGCTTTGAAGTCTTATTATAAATCCCATCGAGGCAGTGAATAATTGATATCATTTAAGACTTATTGTCCTATCTTTTGAAATAAATCTTTTTATTGCATTTCTAAAGGTTTGTCTAGTCGTATTATTTCCTTGTAAGACATAAACAAACGTGGGCGGCTGTTTATTTAGGAACCTGCAGAACATTTGTAAGAAACTGGTCGGGGCTGTCATATAATGTATCAACGATTTATAGAAGACCTGTTGTACCTTTCTTGGATTAGATAGACATGGTTCGGTTATAAATAATTCCCTTATCTATTCTAAACTAGATATTATTTAAATCGAATGAACGGTATATTAATTGAATGATATTACAAAAGCTCTTACATTGATTTCATAATTACGCAGCACCTAACAATAACGCCTTCAATATTAACAGTATTTCCCAAAGGGTCAAAAACTGTTATCTCACAAATCTATTAAACCAGTTCAGTAATAAACACATTCCATTCGAAATAAAACGAACAAACACGCAATGGCACATTAAGAACGATTCAAAACGTCAAAACATCAGATTTCATTCCAAGAAAACAAAACTTGACGATGTTCTGAGAACGCTCGACTGCCATCTTAATAACCACTCATGTAACTTGAACTTATAATTATGCATCGGGTTTACACAATTTAATGTAAACTATATTTAGTACCCCGCGTTTATGTTGAATGCTCACTGGTGAGTCATAGTAATTAAATTACTGGGAACATGTTATCATTTTAATATAGATTCAAATCTTTTTTAACAAGTTTTAACAAAGATCAGGTTACAAATTTGCTATCAACCATAATAAGCATTTTGTAGAGCCACTGATTTTCTTATTAGCTCCCAACATTATTGAATCTTTTATAACTGTAGCATAACAATATTGACAATATAAGCAGTACAGACAATATTATTATACTTCGGTTATAGAACGTCAATAGCTCCTCGTAATCTTTTTATCATAAAGAATAAACTCCAAGGTACAAACAGACAAGCGATGAGAACCAAAACTCGAGAGTTATACAAATCCACTCAAACAATCTTAAAGCTCACAATTCCTATCAAATGGAACCCAATATTGCTCTCGAACCAAACGGACGTCAAATCAAAACGTTGTGACGGAACATGCAGGTGCGTGTCAGTAATTAAATAAACATTTAATTACATCTCAAACTAATGTATGTACGAGCATGTACTGAGAGCGTCTTCAAACACGAGATAGTCACGTTGAAGCTCAGAGCAAATAGTGTCTAATCTATTTGGATTCCAGTTCACGTTGTAAACGTTAATTCGGGGTGGTTTATTATTTTTATGAATACAGTAAATCCAGACGTGTTCAACGATATGTGGGAACAAAAATGGTGTTTAATTTTTAAATGAATCTAATTTTAAATGTACTTACTGTAGAGCTGTCTTTGCCTCATTAACTTTTAACCCGAGAGACATAACCCGTAATTAAAACGAATAATTATTAAACTAACTATGTTACTATTACGAATAGACATCATACAATTTGTATAAACACATCCCCCATATTATATTATTGACACTATTACTTTACATTCTATTCAATACAATTTTCAATATAAAACATACACATTTGTAGCCTTGCGTTTTCACAGCGACATAGCCTGCGGTTAGCTGTAATAGTGTAATGTTATGTAGACAAGTGATATAACGGCGACCCCACCTTGCGCGTCTCACGCGATAGGGTGACTTACTGTACGGTACACTCGAGCAGAACTGTGTACGTTTAAATTGTGTTTGTAATCATAATAATTAATTCCATACATTATACTCGTAGGATGGTTAGATGCTAAACTTTCACGCGCAAATGCTAATAACATACAGCTTGACAAACTGACAGTTTAAGTTGATTGATGACAGGTGTCAAGCTGTTGCTGTTGATCAACAACAGCTGTAAAATGAAGCATAACTTTTTTTGTGAACTCCGCAATGTTATTGAACTATAGCGTCTCGATCAAGCATGCAAATTATTTAACAGAAACCCGTAATTACATCGCTGAACGTAATTAAAGTTTAACTCTTTTCCTTGCAACTGTACCGAGACGGACGTAGAGTTTTTGAATTATTATTAATCATCATACGCTGTACGCTTGGTTATAACGAATAAAAATGCAAAAAAACACATTTAATTTCAGCTAGACGAGGGGAATTGGCGCCCTCTCTAATTAATTAGATACCCACCTGCTATAAAACATACTGCGTGGCTAAGTTCGTCAGTGAAAATATTTTTCCAAATAGTTAATTACGTGTCACGAATTTGATAAGAGCGTGTTTTAAATATTTATTTTACATTTTAATTAACAGTCAGCTGTCGCGAACAGTTTTAACGCAAAGCTGTTTACAATAACTGTGTGTTTGTGTGAAATATTTTGGGGTTGACGGCACGAGTCATTACATAATTGTGGTTAATATAATGTTTGTTTAATGCGCATTCACATAAATTAAGAATATTATTGCTGCTGTTTACGTACGGTATAAACAATTTGACATAAAACATACACAGTATATCTAACATACAAGTAAACTATACAATTTACATATTGATTACTTATGGGCCTAAATTTTGGATTCATTAAATATCTGTTGACAAGTAATAAGTGTAAGACAATTTATCGGTTATACTTATCCGAGAGAACAGATAAAGTATGATAATGATTTAAAAATGGAGTAAATGCTTTTTAAAACGGTATATCATAAGCACTCATGAGCCTGTTTAAATTATACCTTTGGGAGCATTTGTCAAGCTTGCCGGTGGGTGGCGGCTACGTATCGCTACGGACTCTATTTTTACATTCATTTCAATAAATCGCTACTCAAAAATTTTGGAATCATGTAACGATATCTCTTTTCAAACTATTGTGTGGTCGAACATTTAACGTTTTGAATTATTATACCATTCTTAGCAGTTTCAAATTCGAATAAAGAGATGCGTTGTCGCATACAATTGATATGTAAATTTAACAAAGAGAATCTGTAGAAAATTATTGTACACATATATACAATATTGTTATCTTTTCAAATCATCTTGGCTTTGTATTTAATGAATTAATATTTTCAAGTCTGGCTTTGAAATGAATTTTATATCAAAGCTTATTTGAAAGTCTTCCCGCTTATAACCTTATAACTGTATCAAGACATTTAATAAATGTCAGATAAATGAGCAATAATCCGAGGCAGTCATTGGCCGGATCATAACCAAACATCTTCGGTAAGTCAGAGAGGAGTCACGGCGAATGAAAAACGACCTCCATTAAGGAAGTGAATACATTTAAAATAATCGGCTTAGTCGTCCGACGTTGACGTATATTCGTACTTATCTCACGGAGATACCGACACAGATATCCAGAACTAATCCCTTACACAAACATCTGAAAAAGACTCGGCACTCCTTGTTGGGCGACGCGAGTAATTGAATGGGGTACGGCCGTCTCTTCGATTTGAACAAAAGTGTCTAATAATTTATGCCTATAATCTGACGCGCGCCTCGCTCGCAACGCTTTCATTCGTTTTTTGGAATCACTACACTGCTCTTTGTTGAATTCAGATATTAAGTTCACAATGGCGGCGACAGTCACAATATTACTAGCGTGCGCGTTCTTTATCCAGTTCTTCATTCGCTGTCAAGCCACAGTATTTATAATATGTAGCTGGATCAAGCGCCAGATACCAAGAACTCTGCGTTATTTTGATTACTGAAAAGGATAGATTGAGTTCACAATTCACATGTCTTTAGACTTAATCTTAGTCGTCTTTAGATAACATTTATTTATGGAGTATTATATAATAATTCTGGTTACCATGATCAAAATATTGCAAAAATATTTAACATAGTACGCAATTTTTCATAATGTTTGAAATATAAACTAACGGTAATAGAATAATACAGAAACAAACGCACGGAATTAACTTTAACGATTCATTTAAAGTTTGTGAAGCAGCATATCAGGAAATGGCCATTATTTTTTAAGGACTTCCTTTGACGACAGGCGCCATGTTTACTTTTACAAAGACGTAACTTTTAATGGAGTTACAATTATTAGACCTTGAAGATTCGACGTAAATAAATAGAACCTCTTTGGCCTTTTCCGTTCATATCAAAATCTTTTTATTTATGTTTGCTTGTTGTTTGATTTTGATACTTCAATGTTAGATCAATTTGCTGTTTCTCTTTCCAATAGCAGTATGTTTTAAAGTGACATCATAACAATTTCAGAACGACGAACAACAAACACAAAACAGACTAACCAATTACAAGTGCAATTGAAGTATAAACAGCAAACTACTCTGTACATTTCCATTTATTTCAGAAACATTAAAGAACAGAAGGGTACAAAAGTAAAAAGTTTGAAACGAGTCGATTCAAAACTGAAAGCTGAACGAAGTTGACATAAACGTTTAAAACAAAACTTGGCAACAGTGAATACAGGTTGAAAACAAAACGGTCCAATCACATCTGCTACAAAACCGATATTACTGGGATTGCTGAGCGACAAAAGTTCCCACATAAAACAGGAAGCAACGTGCGCCATGTTCATACAAAGTAACAGCTTTGCAAACGCTTTTAACTATCTACTTATGCTCCAGCGAATACCGCTACAGCCTCTCCTCTATGTTTATTTTAATTAACAGTAAATTTGCAATTTATATTAATCTAATATCTAATATCTAATCTAATATATTATATTATAAAGGCGAAAGTTTCTAAGGATGTATGGATGTATGGATGTATGGATGTTTGTTACTCTTTCACGTAAAAACTACTGAACCGATTACAATGAAATTTAGCACACATATAGAGGGTAACTTGGATTAACACATAGGATAGTTTTTATCCCGGAAATCCCACGGGAACGAGAACTATGCGGGTTTTCCTTTGCAAACGCGGGCGAAGCCGCGGGCGTAAATCTAGTAGATAATAAATTAACTATCTATATTTTGGTCAAATTAAAAAAAAGACCAAAATGTCGTTTACTTCGACAATACATGATTACGTTCATTCAACTTCTGTAGACACTCTACGTTCAACAATAACGTTGATTATAGTTAAGACACCAAATTCTATAGACACTCTGCGTTCTACATATTGTATAGCTCATGCATCCTCATCAAGTACCTAACTAAATAAAAAATAACCCAAGCATACTTCCTTACATACGTAGCCACCTACAATTCACATTGTGTGATTTGCAAAATTACAAGCCACGAGCAATTGTATTACAAATAACCACTCCACTAATGACAAGGAAAGAAACCGGAATGATAGTTCAAGCTCCACTAATTAAGGGTATGGGTGCTGTGGACTGTGGTGAATGAACACAGAATAAAATGGCGGACTGGCTCAGTATTCCCGTGCCGTTTAATCAAACAAGAACTATCGATTCAACTAAACCGTGGATGTGTCTCCAATTAGACTTTACTGCCGCGGAATAAACAACTACAAATTCTGCTACGAGTTATCTATTAGTATTCAATAAGCAGCCGAGTTTAAAATTTAACCCAGATATATTAATTGATAATAACCGCCGTATTTGCCGACTCAAACATATAGCGGCTTATCGAATTATATTACTGCGAACAATTTTATAGAACCAACAGAGCTAACGGTTTAAAATTTCATCACATACATACGATGTGTAATTATTTCGAGGTAAATCATATTAAAAGGGTCTTTTAAATGGATAAAATTCATCTTGAAATCTTTATTCATATTTACGCTTTAAAACTAATTGGATTTTTCTTTACAAAATATATACCTACGCCTTAGTTTTCAATTAAAAATATTTGTCTATGCCACTCATAGTTGCCTTATAAAAATATTTCCTATGTGACTTCGAAAGACGCTTAGCACTCATAGAGTGCCTTCACGTCGTCGCATTTGTATGAATTATGAGTGTATCTAAACTTGAAATAACGTTTTGACATCGCTCAGCTCTCGAGTGTCCAGCGAGTGTACAAATAAATACAATTACGATATTTCCAAAGGGAATCATTTTGAAGTACATGTCTACTTTAGTATGTGACTTTGCATTAAGTTTTATACGAGTAGTTTTGAGCTAGCATGATGTTCATTAATATTTTATTAAGACATTTATGTTCACAAACAAGAAATTTCACTTATATCGTAGTATCTCACAAACAATAAATTTGTGAGATACTATTTTAAAACGTTTTATTTAAGGGTATTAAACTAAAAAACATTATGATATAAAAGTAACATTAAAAGGTGCGTAGCAGATATATCCATTAAAGCTTACTCGAAAATAGCTTCCATCTTAATTCTCTTAATATCCAAAGAAGCATAATAAAATTAAATTGCCCCTCTAAAACCACGACCACACTAACGGACGCCTCGATGACTTGATAAACTATTAGTTTAAAAACACTGAAGACAAACGCATTTACGAACACATAAATGCATCAAGGCGTCGCCTAAGATAGCAGCCGCGACGTTAGAATTTAAATATCGGATGATCGGTTAGTTTCTTCTATATTTCGTCGTAACGTATGGACGTTTAGACACCCTCTTCCGCGCCGTCAACTCTGACGAATAAGTTATTATCGCTTCAAACAGCTGCTTTACACAAATCAAAGAACCTATCACTGAACTCGCGTAGCACGCTCTCCGTCACGTCTTTATGACCATTTTATGAGCTCGTCCATACACCACTTTCAGAGTTCAGACACGCAGCAAACCATTTCAAATTAATAGAGTTGGCTACGAGCGCTTTTACATGTAACATATGAAAATCTGCAACATTAATTGTTTTATGGGACGCTAAATCTGTATATGTAATTAATGCCAAATGTATGTTATTGATGTTAAATGACTCAATACATTATCAAGCGGGCCCATAGCGATGCATAGCTTTGATATACAAACGGAGCGAAATTACTAAACCCAGCGAAATTTAAGCGACCTCGCAAACTCGTCAGCAATAATTCTACTTAACCTCCTGAGACCCAGGATTTTTTTCTCTTTCTTTTTTAATAAAAATTAGCTGTATCTGTTCTAAGGCAATTATAGATATTAAAAAAAATGGTAAATAAAATCTTTCGTGGAAAACTTGGATTTTCTTTATGTCATGTATATATTACAGGGGGTCCCAGTTCCAAGTGTAATAAGTTTATGAAAATGAAGAAAAACTACATGTTTTTTTAGTTATTATATATTTTTAAACTTGAATCTAAATATTTATTATTCTATCCATTGTTCTGTGTCAATTTTTTGTACTTTGGTTCAAAGATAGGTATTTATAAGGGTGAGAAATGACCAGTTCAAGTATTTTGCACCGGCGCGGCGGTGTATTTATATTCACGTCCACCCCTAGGTCTTATTTCTTATCCATCCTCTCGTTCAGCCTCCTCTTATGCTTGGTCCACGTCATATGCGTCCCCGAGATGGCCTGCCAACAACTGAAGATGGCATACATAGTGACGATTCTGTTCTGAAATGACTCATACTCATTGGACGAATGGAAGAAGAATCATTTTCTGGTATTTGGGCGGCTTCATCTGTATCATTTGGGGGATTATCTTCATCTCAAACATTTATTTATTCAATTAGACTTCTTCTAAAAGCAATTTGGAATCGTCACAACAGTATTAACATTTACCACCGATTCGGAAAGCAGTATCTATGGAAAAGAACCGGCAAGAAACTCCATAGGTCCATCATATAGGTCAATATTTGACTCATCCAGGTGTTGGTAGATCTTAGTATCTTATAATCCTTGAAAATTATAATAAAATCTGTAACATAAACTAAAGAATGTCATATAGGTAATACATGGGGCCCTAGTAACCAATACCAATTTGGCAAGAATTGAGACCAAATGTCTTACCAGTATGACATAGAAGAAAACATTCATATTTTTCACAAGTTTTAGATTTATCTTACAAAATAACTATTGCGGTTGCAGAAATAATATCTATTATCTTTAGATATACAAAGATATACTGCAATATACGAATGGTTCCACTAGAAATGTAAGATTACTGACCACGTGTTTGTCGTCGCACAGCCACCGTCAACTTCGAAATGAGAATACTTCAAATCACTGTCACTTATAAAACCAAAAACCGTTTAGTATAGTGGATGACATTCCACTACATCGATTTGAGGTATTATTCCCGCATATACGCAAAAGATGGCGTTGAAATATTTTTTTATTGTTTATGTAATATATATATGACCGCAGGCCCCAGGAGGTTAACACTGATACACTGAGGTGAAATAGAACATTATAATTTACTATCTCATATCCACAGAGTAACTTGTGTTTTATGTGGGCAATAATAAGAGCTATTTTTCGTTACAATAAGTAGAAAACACATTTTGTCAGGTGTTTCACGTCGTTCATTTCGGCGTGCAATATCTTAGCACGCGACCCGACTTGTCATCGCACCGGGTTGGAAGGTAAAACGAGTGGTTATAAATTATTTACAATTCCGCGCGAACGTCGAGTATTTGTCACCCCGGGCCGAGGCGGGTATTAAGATATTGCTACGTATTCCTGAGGGCCTCATTACGAGCCGGAGTGGGCACACGATACCTCTAATATTTCATCCTTAACCTTCACGAAAACCAACTAAGAAAATAGCACTCAACAAATTGTTCTTACGTCTTTATTGTGTCTTTGTTTTTAAATAACACCGAATGCACTTACAAGCATTCCATTTAATTCTCCATACAGTCCGTGGGAAAAGACTTAAAACTTCGCGCTAAATATTTGTGTTACATCAAAATAATCGGAATACGACTGTAAAAGATTTTATAGGCAATTAATGTGATCGTTTACGTTAAATTGAACCAATTATTGTGAATTTTAAAAGCTAAAATATTTATGGAACAAATTTTACAATGTGGACGCTAAATTGGTTTCCAAAATTAATAGAGCAAACCGACACCGTTATTTGTATTCTGACATGTTGTTTACAAGTCTTGACATTTACATTGTACTACGTGTTTTAAAAACTCAACAAAACGGGATGATCATTAATTTAACATTTATATGAGTCAATTAAGTCATCCATCAAATAAAAAAGTAAAGTCACTGTAAAAAGAATGTGTCTTCATCTGCTGATGCGATCACATCGACGCCCGCAGCGTCCCTACCACCGTTCAATTACTTTCACAATGAGTATAATATAATAAAGTCATCACATAGTCGGCTGGAGTTATAATTTTCATTATACGAGAATTAAAGAAATGCTTTCGATGTTATCTCGAGCGTGAGTCGCGTGTGAGGAACTGAGATGAGCATTATTAAAAAAGCACATGTGGCCCGAGATGCGTATCGCAGTGTTCGTTAATTACTTTTGACACGCAGCATATGATTCAATTATCATATGATTTATACGGAGCTTTGAGTAGGACGCGGGGGTAAACTCGGCTTATTTAAGCGTTAACTGGCCCGTTATTTCAAAGTATCGCGTTGCTGACAGATGGCGAGCCAATTCTCACAGTAGCTGCTTTTTGGAATTTTAAACATGCTACCGAGTTGTGCGGGCAAATATATATAAAAAAGGGTTTAAATCTGCGGGTTCCCATCAATATGATATCATAAAAAAACATGATGCACGCATGCAGGGTCATTTCGTGTGACACTGAATTAATCATTCTTGACGTACCTAGGTATTTTTTATAATTCAACATTCAAGTCCTTATATGCAGAAATATTAACTCGCTTAAAATTCAAATTCAGCTTTTAAAATCTGCATACTAGTTAATTACGCCCGCAGTTTATTCTTCGTTCAAACTTTATTAAATTTAACGTAGCACAAATATAACAAAAACAAAAGGTATCCTTTGTGCATGTGCGGTATCCTAAACTCATAATTTATGCATAAATATGTTGCAAGAGCATTTTCTCATCCCATTAAGCAGATTGTCTCAAACGGATAGTGTGTAACACTATTCTAAACATATAAATTATACAATCGCGTGCCGCATCTTAGAATTTGAGAGTTAGTCTCACAAAAACCCTCTTAATTGCTTAACTAATCCGTCCCTTGACCACATTAGTTAGTTCTTAATCGCTTTATACACAAAAGATCGCTGTGTTTGTTCGTCGGCTTTAAACTTATGCTATAAATAAATACTAATTACAAGTAAAACATAAAGATAGCATCGCGATCCAAATTCTTAGGATTATGAAGCCGCAATGAACTGTGTCGTATAAAAAAACGTGTATACCATAAATTGTAAATCTTCCGTGACGCGTAATGGTCTTACCGGCTTATTTATTAGCGTAGCTCGTTTCGAATGAACCGTTTAATAAATATTATCACACTTTAAGTAGTCAACAAACGTGAGAAGATAGCTGTTGACCCGATTCGTGATATTTGTCTCGTTTTCGGGATTAAAATTGATCGCTGCCGAACGACAATGTCTTCTGTTTGTCGAATATGTCTTTTGTAAATAACGCAGATGGTTTATGAGTTCGCTTTGTAAGATTTAACGTCTTAGAATAATTAGTAAGGATTTAAAATAGCTCTTGAGTGTTCTTCAATAACAAAGGAGCGACCCGCCGCCGAAGTGCAAAAGGGATCTCCGCTTATTTCTAAAGAGATTTCAATGACACCACTTACGCTTGCATTTGGCAGCAGGTATTTTTTCATACATCCGGTAAATTAAAACATTCAATAGTCACAAGTGTGTATTGAAACGGGAAAGCAATCAGAGGACTACAAACACAGAACTGGCATTTAATAAAATACGGCAAAAAATCTTAAAACACTGTAAAATGTACAATGGAACGGTAAATCAATGTCTATTTATCGGCTTAGCTTCTTAAAGATGTGATGTTGTATTTGGGTTAAATCATTGCATAATAACATATAATAATATCACATCCAGAAAATAAAAACAATTCTATAAACCTGAATTTTTGCACGCCTCATAAGCGAAGCGTTGAGGTGGGTACTACTGTCACTTCGCGCAAAACATCTGATTTTTCAAACTTAAAATGTCTTTATGTATCATACATTGCACTTGTAAGATAATACATACACACACATATTAAGAAAAAACACTATTTTTAACGTTCATGATATTTTTGATGTCATTTTTGTTATTTAAACTAGTTAAAAAACAGTTTAAAAAAGTTCTGTCTTGGACGTCCGTGTGTCTGTATGTGCGGATCCTTTTTCTTGTTAACACGATAGCGACCGAAATACTTTACTAATCGAGTCTTTTTTTTTCTCTTACGCTTGAGTATGCTCAGGAATAGAACCCTTTCATTTTTCAGGGTCTGATTCGATGTGGTTTAATTGTTATTAAATAAACAAAAATAATAATTAATAAATATTTATTAAAAAAAAAATATGAGGCGTGCACTTTTGGATTTTCCAAATTATTTGAAATATACACAGGAACCGTCCATGTCAAATAGAAATAGAAGAAAGTATGTTAAATTAATAGAAATATGTAAATCCTGACAAGCATTACAGAGGAACACAATTTAAAAATAGTTGAATAAAGTACTGAACAGCGGAATTCAATGTAAATAGTAGCCACGTAACAATGGAGTAACAAAGTCATTTAGTGGGGCAATGTCTTGGCGGGGTTCCCACATTTGCCACCATATGGCTTGCATTAAAACATCTCCGATACAGTGTATTCAATAAATCCGGATTACTTGTCACTGATATATTTACACCGACGGAAAAATAGAATTTCCAAAATAGTTTTACGGTCCACGAACGGTGGGTACATTATTCATTGGTTTAGACTAATGGTAAATTCTTTTTAAGTGGAGGAAGTGCGTGTTATTGCAGCTTATATCCCGAAGTTACCCGCTGAGACATTCGAAGCACCCGCCCGTTTTTTGTGACAGACCAACCGAGTGCCATAAATAATAGGTAGGGGTCGTGCTATGCGAGTTTTGTAATAAATTCGATGCTCTTTTGGTAGCAAAGTACGATGAATTATGGTGATGCGTTAAGCCAGCTAACGCGGTTGGAATCCGTTTTTATTTTCTTTTCATTTCGCTAAGCCTGCACTCGTTGCATTTGTATCCAAGAGAAGATCTGCTGTTGCTTAAACTCGCTCGTATATTGTTTCTTTTTATCTTGCGTTCTTCCTGCTCGCAGTCTTGTATCGGGTTACGTTGTACTCCCAGCCATTTGAAAAAGACAACACGCAGATGGTTCGTTCGTATTGGTTTTCTCTTAAAACAGTGCACTTTTAAACCACCCGAGACTGTCAATATTCCTTCGGTACACATAGGTGTATCCAATTCGATATACGAGTAAAGTAAGATGAATTGATGCAGCGCTGGAGAAAATCTAACAGAGAATCACAGACAGAGAATAAATGTGTTTGTATTTACTTTAAATACAAATTGATTGATTTTAGATATTCTTATCTATCCTGAAATGATTTTATAGTTTTTATTATCATTATTATTTAGATCTGATAAAGATGATTACCAATATACATCATTAACGACACAAGTTTTGACATAGACATAAATAAATCTCCGGTCGTATTCTGCTTTCACGACACACGCTTCCGGCACTTTAAGAACAAGATATGCAACGGCAACATTAAAGAGCCTTTATTTTAATACCTGTCACTGGTAGCTAAGAGCACAGAGTATAGTGTTACCCTCGGGAGTCGGTCGGTGGTCGGCCGCGACATGACGTGCCGCGCGCGACCGCTCGCGTCAAGAGTGCCTCTCAAATTACCCCCGGATAAGTCAATCATTGGAAACGTCCACGTCCACGTCCACATTTGCCCAAAATAAAACATTGAATGTTGCGTGTGGCGCTCCTGGCATAATGCGTTGCGACAGCCGACATGTTTTGTGCGAGAAAATAAAATTGATGGCACAGGGACCGCTTCAGACTTAAATAGCGCGGTATTCGTGTTCGAGCTAAACGCTTTTGTCTATTTTATAACTGGCGTCATGTCTCCTCGACTCGCTCTTTACATTTTCGTTTCATATTAGTTTTGCGACGGTCACTAAAATTGTTCCGAACAATAGGTTAAATTAAGGGTCGGCCGCTTATTAAAACGATTGTCGCTAAAGCTTGTTAAACTGTTGAAAAGGATGTAATTGGACGAGTGTTAGAGAAACCGGCAACCGGGTCCAATTTCCTGCTTTCGCCGCAGTCTTTCGACAAATAGCTCTTTGCAAATCAAACAAGGGGTCGTCTGAATCCACATATCAACATCGTATTGTTTCTCTCTCATCATCGGACTGACCAGAGGCGTTTCGATTATCCGCCCTCGAGAACAAAGCCTGCGACCGCACAACCAAGTCAATTACGTAGTTCAACAACTCAGCCCTTATAACTTTCATGAGCCACCGCCGGAATACAGAAAAGGGTATCTGTTTTCAATACGTACGCGCGATGCGATTGACCCTTTTGAGTGTCCGCATTGACTTTTAAATTACTAATCCCGCGGGAGTAAACAGAAACAGAGCCTCGGGCGGCGCTTGTTTGCACGGTCGAGTGCACTCGCATATCTTCATTAGCCGTCATACCGAGCCGACTTCTGTTGCTTGCTCAGCACTCGTGTGGGCATTCCGAACAACGGGGTGAGAGCGAGCCGTCTAGAACTAAGTACTTGACACAAATCCTTTATTTCCGCTGCAGCGCTATTCCATTCCCTGTCTTCCTCTAATGACGGATAAGGCAATACTGCGCCCTAATTTTTACTTAACTTCCAAGCCGTACTTTAAATAGTAAACAAATAAAGTAACCACGTTATTATGTACGCAGTAATAAAATACGACGAGCTTAACGTGTTGCATTATGCAAACATGCACATCAAATTGATAAAATCTTAAAATGCGTATACGGGACTTAATTAATTGAATTAACATTTTAATCAAATCTAGTTTGTACATATAAATCGTTGTCCGGAAATAATTTAAACTAGCGGCCATTATTTTAGTCAGTACAGAAAGCGTATCTATGAATGTTTATCTAAACATCTGAATAAGAATGGTAGGGACGGTTGAACGAGGCAGGTCCGTTGGGACGCAGCCATGCGAGGCTATTTCATCTGATGGCTATATACCCCGTTTTTTGCGTCAAATACACTCTACCCTTCCATGCCGAATGAATTACTTAATTTTTCCACGCTCAAGCGAACCAAGGGAGCGCAAATATCGAAATAAATTAGCGGCACCCGTTTGTTTGCATTAAAATAATAATGATAACAAAGACCTCGCACGTGCATCTCAATTCTTAATTAATATACTTACGCAAAATCAAACAAATCATACTTATGTAATAGAAACGACTTGAATAAAAGAAGTGACATCCAAACAGGAAATACTTCTTTCGAAATAAACCTTATAATTACAGTCTAATTGAAGCTCGTTTGTATAGTGTATCCGATAATATACATAATAACATTTGTCTCTAAAATTGTTTTGTCCAATATTGACAATAATTAGGACCCTATTTTGTGCGACACGGTACTGTAACGGCATGACAACATTTAGTATAATTAATGTACGCTTTAATCCAAAATATTTCAATATATTCCCTTTGTAGTGGAGCGTTCCTCGCATCGCTGGTTATTAATGAGATGAAATTGTTATTAGGAACTATTGAACGAAAATATAAAAATACCCATTAACTGTTAAACTGCCGTAGCCGATCCGAATTCGACTCGCTAGTTCTAAACTTCTATTGTGCTCGTTATAAAAGAAGTGTTTGTGTTTGGGTGAAATTTTTTCAACTCTAAATCAAAAATATAATAAGCTGCTACCTGGGTAAACCATCCATCACGCTCCCTAACCAGAACAATGCATTTTAATATCTTTTTATAAATGGCCACTAAGGTTTGATATCACTATTTGCAAACATTATTAATAATATAATTGCCTACGGCAGATGATTTTATGGCTTCATAAATAGTCTATTGTGTAATTTAAAATTGAAAATTCTACGAAAATAAGTACTTATAAAAGCGAGACTCGTCTCTATCTATAAACAATTGTTCATGCTTGAAATGTATGTCGTATTCAATCTTATTATCTGGTGAATACTGTCTTCATTCGCTTGTTAATTCATTACAATTCAAGGTGGTTGTTAGTCTAAATTGCAGATTAGGAAAGGATACTCGACAGTCCTCCAGCCGCCCACTTTACATTTCACTGAATGTACACATGTGGTTTGGCAAAGAAATTAACATTGTAAATTGTTTAACATCTCTGACTTGAGCTTGAATAATTAAATGTGAATGATGCTTCAATTACCAACAAATGCTTACGAAAAACAGGATGCGGCTGTAAACGGGCCGGAGTCCGTACATTAGAATATTTTAATTCACTTTTATATTCTGTACCCGTCTTACTTTTGCTGTTAAGTTTGAAAAGAAAGTAGAAGTTTCAAAGCCTAAGCTAACAAAAGACGTCGCGTATATTATTATTCAGAGTTTTATGAAAAATGACGGCATTATGATACTATTATACTGAGAACATTTCCTTTGCGGGCAAACTGCCAGTTTACACAATAATTTGGCGTATCCTCAAAGAAAGTTTCGAATACATACTGATACATAGTAATGTATTTCCATGACACGTACTTTGCATGCAAATGTATTAAACTAGTACTGAGAGATAATGTCTTTGTTTCTTGTGAGCTAAACTACGAAATTATGCTAAATTTGTTTTGTGGCTAACAATTACTGAACTAATACGCGTTTTGAATAAGTCTTATGGTTAAACAGTATACTGCGACGTTCAATTGGTTGCTGTATTATCTCCAAAAGTTTCTGTGGAAATATTTTTGTACGCATACGCAATAGGAACATTTATGAACTTACTTAGCAGATGTCTACATTGGAACTCGATAACCCGCTAGCTTCTATCTGTGTGGCAAACGTTAGAATAATAGAAACATAACATTCTATATGCACATATATAAACATTCGGCGTCGTATAAATGTGCATATCATTACACTTAACAAGAGGTGAGGCGTGTGGTCCTATTCCGATATTCAGCTTGTGTTTTTTTGTTTCACTAGCTTTAGGGATAGACGATAAATTAACGGAGCCACGCCGAAGCGCTCAATTTTTCTGGTAATTTATTTTGACATGGACGCATTTAACGAATATTAATGGGACGGAAATATTTCACAAATATATAAACCATTTTTACGTGCATTCATTAGCTCTACATTATGCAAATGTCTGTTGATTTGTAAAATTCGAGAAAAACACATCTTTGTAGACTAAAATTAAGATAAAGTAAAAATCTGTTACTTTCATGTCAACGCTCACGTTTATAATAAAACTAGCTATGCGCCCGCGGCTTCGCCCACTTTGTCAAAACCTAATAAATTATATATATAAGTACTAAAACCTTCCTCTTGCATCACTCAATCTTTAAAAAAAACCGCATCAAAATCCGTTGCGTACCTAGTTTTAATGACTTAAGCAAACATAAGGATATAGGGAGTAGGGACCGATAAAGCGATTTTGTATTCTATGTAGTGTTATCTAAAATGAAAATATTGAATAACGTACGGAACTAAGTTCTATAGATGCTCGCTTCATTTTATTCATTTTTTATTTGTAATTTATACTCTACAAGCTGAGGTAGTTGTATCTATTAAGATTCTTTCAGCTATAGGGAAGGTGCGCCATGATTAATAGCCGCCAATTACAGGGCTATATATTTTGATGTAGGTAGACTTCAAAGTTGGATTACTCATAAAATTCTTGGAATATTACGATAAAAGAATGATTGCCACTGAAACACCAAAACCTGCATTGACTAACACACATTATATTAGAATTATAGATACATTTGAATTTATTTTAAATTGTATCAAAATTATACTCAAGAGACCCATAACCCTAACCAAAATCGCATTTTAGAATTCCATTTGCAATTAATTTTGGTGGATAATTTAGGTGACGCATTCCGTTGACCATTAAAGCGTTATACATTTCTGAAAAATAAATGTGTAGTATAATAAATATCGTTTGAAAGAGCACAATCTTTAATATTTATGGAGTATATTTAGTTTATAAGAGTTATTCGACTTATATTTATTTCATAAGAAGAACAATGGCCGATACATCAGCGCATGACTCGGCACGATCGACGGACTCTCGCGTGATTGGGATATGCATTGTTTATTCGTTTCTTTATTAATATATGTTTTCAATAATATTACGAAGTACATATTAAAAAAAATAGTTTTACTTGTGCTTCTGTGCAATTCGAAGAAAAACTATAATAGCAAAGTACCTAGGCTTTTAAAATATCGATGTCTATATAAATAAATGGTATATACTTTAGGTTCGTATATATTCAACAAATTTGATCAAATCACTACATAGTATAAAATAAAGTCGCTTTCTCTGTTCCTATGTCCCTATGTCCCTTTGTATGCTTAAATCTTTAAAAATAGGCAACGGATTTTGATGCGTTTTTTTAATAGATAGAGTGATTCAAGAGGAAGGTTTTGGTATATAATTTATTAGGTTTTAGACAAAGCAGGCGAAGCCGCGGGCGGTAAGCTAGTTAGTATATAATCATGGAATGTTGACACAACATGGAAACAACATGTACTGAAATCTAATACAACATTAAAAATACATCTCACATGGCAACCAAGTACATAATTAAACCGCCTTGTCGCTACATACCTATTGAACATAATATAAGCGGTGCGGGATCTGCTTAAAATTCAAATATGGCTACATGATAATTAAAAGTTCATCTGTTACATTATCCGAGCACGATATGCTAATAAGAGAAGAAAACAATAAGGCGTCGTAATAGAATTACTTAATAACGAGCGGGACCCATCAATCACTGATATACGATAGGATCTTATCTGAAATGAAACTCATCATTTATAGATCTGTCCGTCGGCACTGACCGAATATTAATAATAGATTTATATCTAGTCAACTGCAGTTCTTAACGGTAAGTCAAATTTATTGTAAGGTATCACTACCGACAAATTGTAGGGTTCAATGCGCTACATATGTAAAGTGCCGTTGTAATTGAAGCAATCGGACTTTGTTTAATATGACCAGTCAGCAGCGACTATCATCTCTGAGCACACTTTCTTTTAATGGCGTCTGTAATTATCAACTTCATATGGAATGTTACCAATTTTAGCCGATTTCCGGGAAGCGTATTTTAATTCAAATCGAAACATGTGACCCCGTGATCTTTTAGAGAAACTATTAGGGCAAAAGAATCGCTTTAGAATCAGCTTAATTGTTTTCCAATAATGACTCGCCGAGCTCACTATAATTAATTCGCAAATACTAGAGAACTGTTCTATCTAGATTAATTCTAAGATCACTTAAATAACTTTTAATTAAATTAAATGGCTCAAAGCGTTTGAATATAAGCGAGTGTTTAATAAGTATCGATTACTAATTTGCAGAAATGCTAATTACCATTAATATCTACCTATCATCTGACGTGATGATAGTTCTAAACTAAATCTTCTTTACACATGAATAGAAGTTCAATATAGGCTCAATATACTTTTATACTAAATTTAATTCACATACCATTCCGAAACGATCCGAGCATTGATAGCCGGTTGTAAACCACTAAAACATTACGACACTGCATTAACGGCTAATAATTCGACCAGTGACGATTACGAAACGTCGCTGTCCGGACGTTTGTCGAGATGCGAGATTAGTATTACTGACAGTGACGATAACTTATTTTTTTTTCTCAGATTCCATAATCGCCGTATCGTGTGGGTACTTTAAAAACCCGTAGATAGAAATGAATGATAAAAACCTTGTCAATATCATTAAAGCTGTATCAACCCGTCTTACTCTTACTTAACGAGATTGTAGGTTTCATATGAGATAATGAATGTATTTTATTACATTATGAGTGTTGAACACGAACATTCTTGTTACTTATTTTGTCAAGCAAAGCTTTGACGCTGAAATTATTCAATTTAGATGTGAGTTAAAATGAGCTCTGTGTATTTCATTCCCATGTTACCAACTTGGCTCTAAGAAATTATCTGTTTGTAATATATTGTTGAAGAATTATGTCTAACGTATCTTATAATGTAATTTTGAATGTAATAGACGCTAATTTGATAATTCTAAATACATTTGCATTTTAAATACGCCTCGAAGTATAAAATATTATGAAGTAACAAGCCGATTACAATTCAAACGTATGAAGCATAAATCCATTTACAAATTAATAGATTCTTTACACAGCCCACTCTACAGTCATTTGCATAACACCATCTTATAAGTTGACATAGTGCGGAGCAGTGTGCATACAGTAAAGCGCTTTCCTAAGGCGTTCACAAACACGCTGTAGGCTAACAAATACACAAATATATTCAGCAGGTGTCCACATATTAACATACAATTTCTAAAGTCTAACGCGATTACTCTTTAGAACCCGGCGTGATCAGCTTTATGAATGTACTGAGCTTAGATTATGAGCGAGATTATTTGAATAAACATAGAATTTTAAATGTGTTTACAATTATGGAGTGACTCGGAATAAATTCTTCGCATAAATTATAGATGGTTTATGAGATATTCCCGTGCCCGTTTAAAGTATTAAGAAAGGAAATGTTTGGTTATGATACACACGAAACGTTTACGAATAATTATTATCTTTCATGTTTAACATTCAATGAACCTACGTATTATATAGAATCGGTTTTATGAATAGATTAATATAAGCTGAGTTTGCCAAATACGTATCTGATTCATAAATAAATAATCATGAAACTGTCTCAATAATTACGCGATACAGATATTTGCAAAATACATGTTCATAATTTATGAGACATATTACGAGAAGCGTTAAATGTATCATGACGGTAGCTCGGATATCTTCCTACACGGCCTTTTATTGTCATAATGGAAATAGAACCGGGAGTGGGCCGGTCGTTATTTCATATTTACATGAAATTAACCTTTCATAATAGTTTGAATAGTTTGCGAGGCAGGAAACGTTCAGCAAACAAAGCGCATTAGATTGTAGGCCACCCTCGTCCGACTCGGGGCTGCAACGCCTACTGCCTCGTGAAATGCACTGCCTACTTCTATTAAGATAAACTCGCATTTATCGGTGTAAATTTTGAATCACAATTTACAATATTCTAGTTACTTCTCTATATTTTGCACATTTAATAGACAGTGTTTGTGTTGCTCGTTATAAACCGTATTCAATAAATTATCATCGTGTATATTCAAACTTAACATGTACTTATTCATAAATAAACACAAAACAAATATTTACCACGTCTGCGTCAGCGTCAAGCGGAATCCAAAACACAATTATAAATATTCAAAGGAAATTAATCTGTAAACAAAAGCTTTCTAATCACACTCACTTCCTTAAAAGCGTTCGAACAATAAACAGCGATATCTTAAAACGAATGCATAATATAAACAAATTAAAATACCGAAGCTATTAATTAATTACACGAAGTATCCGGCATTGAATAAGATGATAAACCTGGAAGACCAATGGTCCGAGTTCCAACGTTGGGAAATCGTTCATTATCAAGTTATGAGACTTATTATTTGGGGGACGACTTTTATTATGCTGTAAATACTTTATTCGTTGATAAGGAGCAACGATAGATAAAGCAAATTGATCGGGGTAGAAAGCTGTATACTTTATGTGTACGTGGGCGCGTTTAATTGAAACGACGAGATTACGAATGTGTGAGTATACGACACTGTAGACAGAAGACATTGTTATTAGTAATTAACATAATTATGACATGAAAGAATGTATTCTGGAGGCGTATTTCCAAACTATACATAGCCAGAACGCAACCATAGGAAACTGCTCGTGTATACTTTGTAATGCTGTTTTTAAGTTTGTTATTACAATATATACACGAATTTTGCGTACTGATCGTGTATACTTTGTAAAGCGGATGCTTGCTGCTTCGTACCAAACTATACACGATCAGTACGCAAAATATGTATAACTAAATATAGCTAACACCACTTACGCTTGAGCGAAATAATAAATATATAGACAATCAATGACTTGTACAGCTATATCTATCTACTTTTATTCTTTTTGATTGATTCAGTAAAATATGGAATAAAAATATTATTAGGTAAGCTTAGAAAAATAAATAGATAACAGATATAAGGGTTACCTATGGGTTAGGTTAGGTTCGTGTTTTTTTTAACTACACAAAAATAGGAGCCCCGCGAAGCGGGGCTCCGTCGCCTCGCAACCGTCTTCTTCTGGACTTATTAGATTCTTACATTTTAGCACTATTGTCAATTGTAAGTCGTGCAGTATAGTCGGGAACGAAGACACAAGCATCCTCGATACAAAAAATATACGATCAGTACGCAACATTATATACACAATACACATGCATTTTAATAATAGATTTCAAAACAGCAATACAATAATATAAACGCGAGCAATGGAGAGACGCCGCGCTTACTCCGAAACATACACGATTAGTCCGCATGCGTACTGGCGATGTATGTTTTGGAGCGCTATTCTTACTTACTTCACTACAAAGTATACGCGAGTATTTGCAAGTATTTGCGTACTGCTGTTGTATAGATTGGAAGAACTTTGTAAAAAAGTTATTTCCAAACTATACGTGATTAGTTTCACACCGTTGCGTACTGGCCTTGTATAGTTTGGAAAGACGCATTCTGGAGGTATTTAATTTAAAATCTTTTGGAAACAGCTTTGAGTAGACGATATTGTTATTGGTTTTATAATGATAAAAATGGTAACAACTATTATTATTTTTATTTAAATGAGGTGCAATGAAAATACACAATTTAACGAGACCTTCTTAATAAAATCGTTATTTACTTCTATTTATTACAAATAGGTAGTAAATTTGCAAGAACCATATTCATTACTTACAACTGACTTATTATAATATTTCCCAATCAAATAAAGTACATAATATTGATCGAAAGGTGAAACATAAATTACGCACGTCAAAAGCTTTCCAAAGACGTTAGTATACATACATTAATAATACAACTAAGATAATTCGGCGTTACGCAAGAAAATATCTCTTAATTACGACACACGCAGAGCGTAACCGAACTTGAATTAGATATAATGACTGTCGGTTATATTTTTCTGGAATTCGAATTACAAAAGGACGACGCGGTCCGAACTCGCATCGACGCTTGACGGGCAGCTGCAGAATGAAATTATGAGCATTTTTATCCCTCGACCGGCCTCTACACCTGCCCTACCCACGACTGACACCTACCCCATTATGACTCTTCGATATACTAAAAAAATCTGTACAATAGCCCCGATGCAGCCGCCTGAGAAATCATTGGCCCTTTATAAAGTGAGCTTATTCATTTTTACATCTTCATACAATTCTGTCCATTAGGCGAGGCGTGTGGGCAGCGTGGGCTCGATGTTAAATAAAGCTATTGTTGTACCTAACAAAACGTCCAAGTGAACATCTTCATAGAACGATGTCTCCGTATTTCTATTGTTAGCTTTAATATCTATCACGGGAGCGTTATTTTTCATTGGAATTTATGGCTAATTCCACGTTATGTTTACCGAAAACTTTCTGAATGGCAGCCTATTGAGTTGCTTAAAGTTATAGATGAAGGCGTCAAATTCGACACTGTTTGTTAAGAGTACGGAGCGTGTTTGACACTAATGATTTACGACAGAACTTTACAAATTTGGCATTAGTTTTACAAAAGGTTAATAGATACAGTCGTACGTACTTACTTATCTTCACATCTAAGCAGGTCATCGTCATTGCTATAAACAACTTATTGATATGCATCTCAAATTGCCAAGAAAGTAATGAAAATAAAGTAATCTTTTTGGATTTAGAGTGCGGTTGAACAACTATGTGTCACCTAACTGATGCTAACCGCAGGTGTGGATAAAAAGTACACAACCGCAGCCTGCAAACAAACCGCAAACTCGCTCACGGTGCAATCATCTCGCAATTCCGCTCTATATTTAGAAAAGTACTTGAGACTAGATTAGATACGGAGCAAGGTGTACCGTCACACGAAACCACACGCGCTTAAAGATGCTGTTCTTTTATTAGTACCATAAACAACCGGACTACAATAACTAGTTTGTTTTAGTTTGTAACCCAAGTAATATAAGGGGATAAAATGTTCGATACGATCATTACCCTAGAGACCGTAATTAAATGTAGACACCAAATCGTCTTCTGCTAACGACAGTACTGCGTTAATGATTGCGGTCGACAGTCTTATTCGGAGAAACTGAGCCTTTCCGTTATGAGGCGAATACTAGGGGAAGATACTTCGTTAACCGCCTTTGTTGTAATGATCCGTTTAATTCCAATAGTCACTCTTATAATCTCACTGCCCTTTAAAACTTAAGTTGGTTATGTTTTTTGTCCATTGTTTCAATAAATTGTAAGCGATTATATTCGATTAGAAGCAATAAATCATGTAAGGTACATTTTCTATTAAATAATAATTTATTCGGGACTAAACATAAACACCTTAATTTGTATGCATTAAAGCGCCAGCTCTTCCCATCACGATGTTATAATATCCGTTCATACGAGCAGCTTTATTTCACAAAATCACGTGCTTCTGTCATCCTGTCCGAAATCTTTCTTTTAATCGCTTGGGTGCTTTATATTTGCGATTCATGTGCGGTGCTTTGACATGATAAATCGCAAAGTTTTTTTAATATTCACCGCAGATCTGGCAGTTCCTTTGATACTTTTTACGTTACCCTTAGCTATTGTTTTTTCTGAGTTCGTTTAGACATTCTGTCAGTCAGTTGGAGATAATTCAAATTAAATACACCTACCGCGCGCGGCCGCTTCGTGAATATTAAGGAGCGGGGCGCCGCTGCAGCAACATTCTCACTGGAATTGGAAATGGAGGGCAATATTTTGTTCGAAATTCAGTATATTGCGTCGTTTAAAGACGAATTTCGGAGCGTTTGTTATAAGATTATGCTTACAGGTACCGTTATTTCTAGGTCTACACTGCCTCTGTTGTCAAAGATTTATACCTTTGACAACATAATTAGCGATGCTTCTTTGATAGAAATTTTCTTTCGCAAAAAATGCACAATGACTTGTCTTTGCACCCCCTGATGCATAACGTTTCTTGCGAGCTCCTTCGTTAGAACGTAATAGAAACACAAGGCGATACGTCTCTGCCTATTATAGTGCCTTGGAAAATATTACGTCTAGACTGAGAGGAACGTGGTGAAACCAAAACGAATGCTCTAAGATCTGACTTTAGTTACAAGACTGCAGGCGGCCTATTGTTGGCGTGATATGCCATCGTAAATTCTCCGTGAACTACCGACGTTCGGATTTATCCCACTGCAATTACAAAATATAATTAAACGATAAATATCTTGGCTTTCAACTTAAGGAGATTTCAATGCAATAAATTCAAATTGTACATTGTCGTATTTGCTAATGGAACCAATTAGTTAATGCCATTGTGCTTTGAAGCTAAAAGTTCTTTGCATGAATATGGACAAAACTGTTATACGAAAGTCACTACATAGCGTTTATAATACCATTTGTACAAGACATATTTGCTTTAGGAACCGCACTACCGAGTGTTAATGTTCTACATCGTTGGAACTGCTCTGTGGCCGTCCCGTTGGTAACATTTATTTTAATCTGGTCCTCTTTCGCTTTATACGACGTCGTTAAGCCGCGCTCATTCTTTATTTATATGTCTGCACCTGCAAAGTCCTTTTGATTCCACTACTTCAGCAAATCTAGAACTGTGTCGGCTTTATTGATCGAATGCCTCGGTAACGCTTATAATTATATAATTATATGGTATGTAGAACGGTGCACGTCTGACGGTGAACATTTAATTAAGACGTATTGTTCCAAGTACCCAGGCATGACTTTTAAAATTTGCCGCTTTTGTGGGGTTCATATTCAGAACGTAACATAACTTCCGCCCTCCCTGTATGAATGAAATGAACGCTTGTCATGCCAAATTTTGTATGTAGCTTATTTATGTTGAAATACGTAATAAAATATGTTCAAAATGTTAAATAACATGCCATATTAACTCTATTAGATACGCCTCCGTAAAATTAAACAAATACGTTATGTTAAAAATTTAAACCACACAGATGTAGATTATTTCAACTGTATTTTATACATTTTTGAAAGGGACAAAAGCGCTTAATTGCACGAATAATAAATGTTCCAGATTATAAACAGCGTACCGTTATTCTTTGAATAGCCTTTGCTTATTGATTCGTTGTTTTGATATTGCGTTCCATTTGAGTGTCTATTAATTTCTGACAATGACTTGGACCGTTTTTTTATTACCAGTCGAAATTGCTCATTTAATTGCATCGCTACATCTTTTTGTATACATTCAAACTCATTCAAAGAACACAGTTCGCATGTTTAAATTTTTAAATTTCGAAAATGTTAGGATTTCCCGCTAAAACTTTCAATAGCCAAGAGCATTGGGATCCTTCGAGTTAAAAGAAAAATCCAATCTAAACTCAAAGCAAACACCGCTACAGACGCAAGACGAACCGTAGACAGAAGAAAAATAAAACTCTTCAAACACGATAAACGCTAGGGGCAATGCAAGCGGGTGAAAAATCAGAATTTCGAAGAAAAAGATGGGTTCTTTATAAGCACCTGCCCGATGAAATAAGCAGGGATATTGTTTTAAGTCCGGGCCGGGTGATTACAGCCGCTGACGCAGACTTGAGATTCCGATAGTTTTTGCGTTCATAAAAAGCGATATTCCTTCGGCTGCGTTCCTTGGCCGTATATTGAGTTTGCCGGTCGTGATTGTGACGTTGTCTCGGTTAGCTGTGAGGGTGTGAGCGGGATAGCGCATTGTTTCCGTCGGGGTAGTTAGAGTCGCATTTTATGGTAAGTTGGCGGGTCGGCAGGTGTTCGCGATGCACCTGCGGCGCGGTCGGACGGGCTGAGATGGGATCGCAAGGACATCGAACCCATTTTTAAAACCGAGATAAATTTTGATTGTCTGTACTCTGTAGACTAATATCAAATTTCAAATAAAAGGATTAAAGGGATTAAATATTCAAGTCCTTTTAAGTATCATTTTAATATGATTATACTGGAACCCTTTTTATAGGAAGAATTAATATTTAGTTATTCATTAATAATATTGAATCAAGACATGCGCTTCAAGTTCAACACGAATATCCTGACTACGATCCGACAATCGTGACCACGACTGTTGTAAATATTATTGCTATTAATACCTATCTATAACTAAGTTATTAGTTATTACTCATAAAGCTATGTTCATTATAAAATACTAAATTCTCTTAAAGGTTTTTTTTATAAAAGCTTCGAAAAAAGCACTAAAATACGATACATTCGCGTTATCTTAAAACACAAATAAGAGTAAGTACATTACTAAAAATCAGTTCAATATACAGCTGTTTTCTCCGGTCTATGTTTCTCGGCTAGGCGCTAAATTGTCCCTATGATTAAAAGGCTGATTGCAAAGCACGAAACCACTTGAACGTAATATCCATTAAACAGCAAAGCAAAATAAAACAAACATTTGCAAATCCCGTGAAAACGCACGCGAAGCGAAAATCAATTGAAGCGATCTAGGAACTATAATTACCAGAAACAACTTAACTAACAGTGTTCACGCTGTAGTACATGTTATCCTTAGGTTATATCTATGAAAATGTTAACTACGGTAGAAGAGTTTTAATAAGAAAGTGTGTTATTCCTAATTAACATTGATATAACATCAAGATTGATTTTTTTCTGTGATTACTATAAAGCTAATTGATGACCACAATTTTGACGACTTACAACATTATCAAATAAATGTTTTACTTAAAATGGATTTAAATATCTGTAAAAATTAAGCTCAAACACATGAAAAATATATTTCCCGTGCTTTTTAGTGCATAGCTTTAATTCATTTCTGTTTTACTGATCAATATTCTAATCGAATAAGAAAGCGATCAACTTCGCGTACCTTAACAATACATTTTTTGCACAAGGAATCAAACCCCTTGCTTTTACACTCACGTGTTAACCACAATACCAAGGCATCATAACTTATTACAGATACAAGGAAACATGAGTACCTACAGGCCATTACAATAACCATGAAGATTAATTGGGTGATAATTCATTGACCCACGTATTTAAATGTTCTGTGTTAAATTTAAAAAACCATCGTTTAAAATATCAAATTCATTAAATACATTATCAAATTATATTAAATGATTTTACGAATAATATCATTCCTCTTTTTGATTTAATCAAAATAATATTTTTTGTACTAATTTTACTATATTTTTTTCTGAAAATAGCGCTCTATCTCATATGGTCTCTATTATCTCCAATGAGATGCCGTTATTTTATAAATAAAATTTAAGAGTTTATTTAATCTGTAGCTACGTAAATATCTAACAGGTGGATTTGCCAGACCGTAACTCATTTTGGTTTCGAATTTTTCGCTTCAGTAGTTTTAGCTAAATCTGAATTTGATACGAAACTAACTGATGAATGTTTATTTAAAATCATTGTATTTTAATCATGAAGGTATCCATTACTTAAAATTATTACTTATTAATGTAGTCGTTTCATAATATGTATAAGCGATACTAGTATAGTATTTATTGTCCGTGGCGATATGCACTTTAGTTAAAATAAATTTGTCTGCGCGGTTACCAAAATAAACCATTGCTTCATTGAAGCGTTATTGAACTATTCAATCATTACAAATCAAACCAAAAGCCGAGTATCCGGATAATAACAAGTACATATATGTACAACGGAGATCGGAAGAAGCGAATTCTCTCCGGATATTGAATATTGATCGCCAACTCTTAACCCTGACGTATCGGCTCTACCCATACGATGAAGGGATAAACGTCGATTATTCAATTGTTTCTGTCCAAAAATAATTTCAGCGATTTATCCCAAAGCAATTACCGGTTCTATATTGAATGAACAATTTTCGTTTAGACGATGTATGACCAGAAATAATGTTTCTACCTTTATCGATCAATAATTTTATTTCGTCGCAGCCCGCAGGTACGCCAAATGTATTAAATAATGCAAAACATTTTATGGCATTGAAAAGCAGTTTCTAATACCTAATTCTAAAATAATAATTCATGTCAGCGAAAAAACGCGAAGGTCTTTTTTAACACCTCTCCTTTTCATATGCACATATTTATAAATAATAACATATTAAACAACATATAAATAAATACGTAATATAACAACAAAAGTATCTATTTAAAAAACAATAACCAATTATTCTACCAATCAACTAAATACCCTATAAAAACGTGTGTGACTTAAATAGGTAGAAAAGCTCATTTCCACCGTGGGAAATGTGACGTCGGTATAACCTACATCGTATGCTAGAGCTCGAATGAGTTATAATGTGCTATAATGTATGCTGTGATAGAAACCCTTCGGTGCGTTTAGCTAACGTTGCAACCCATTTATATATTGAACCGGTTAGAACATATCGTATCAGATTATTTACACAGCACTTAACATTTGTTCTGATAGTTGTTTCATCTGATACGGAATCTATATCAACATTAACTTAAAAATATAGAGCCTATAACAAAGTATACAATACATTATTTATTAGTCAACATTTCAAAGAATTAAAAACGAAATTTATTTTTATTATTATGCAAAATTTACCGCAAAATCGAACACACAAATACTACAATAAAACACGATTTTTTAAGTCAAGAACCCTTCATCATATTTTTATTATTTACGCATTTTTGAAACTCTAAAAGGGAAGCGAATAAAAAGAAATGAACAAGTAGTTTTTATATTGGGATATTATTTGATGCTTTACTCGCAAAAAGGTTTCTTTCAACTGACTCTAGAGTTTACATAGCAGTCATCATATAACTTATTCATGGACACACGTATCCGCTGTGTATTCATTACCTGCCAATATAATTTGACGTATTCTATAATTTTTCTTCATTATTTGCTTTATACATTGCTGACATTAACTATACACCCTTCAATGTAGTAGAGACTAATTTAGTATTGTGAGGTAATATTTCCAATAAATTTTATAATGCAACTACTATTGTTTTTTTAAGGATTTATGTAAGTATTTAAGTATTTGTAACAACGTCATGTTGTAAGTGTATAACTTCATATTAATTAATTAAAAAAGTACAATACATAAAAATCTTCAAAACAAAAATGATAGTAATAAAGTACCGAACGATGTCTTCCGATTGAGCTTTCGTAATACCAAAAAAGCATTTGTAAAATTGAACGTTGTCATCATTTAATATTTTAAAGCGTTTGTAGAAATAAAGCATTACAAAAAGAAACATTGGCAACATTTAAGTGTAAAATATTAAGCGGACAGTACCGAGACTTGGCAAAGTAAAATGTTTATGAATGTAAGAAACTTCCAAGTTTGTTGGCGAACTTTTAACGCCTTTTCGCGGAATGAGGATTACATGGGAACTGCGTTAGGTCAAACACCAATGGTTAAATAAAAATCTCTTTTCAATTTTTTTTAATCGGCTTATTGAAATTTTTACTGGCACTTTATGTATTTTCTTAAATACAGAGCTTTCTTTCTTTCCACGACTGCGCAAAAAAGCTTGTAACTTTTTTATGGTTCCTGCTTTGTGTTTAAATGACTTTTAACTTTATATTATTTCTCAAAACCTAAGCAATTTTGATGTATGGGATATCCTTGAAATTTTATTAGTTGTATAATAAACTTTAAAGGTTTACAGTTTAAATACAGTTATATACTTAAAGCTTGCGAGTAAAACATTCGTTTAGCCTTTTAACTATACGCCTATTTTTCATAGTAAAAAATAGAGATTTATGGGCAGGTGTACCACAGCATTAGCATGTACGATTTTTCAAGTGGGTTTCAAAAGTTGCGACATTGAGATAGCGGCATTCTCAAACGAGTATTAGTTTTTGTAGATTCTATCTACAATCATTTTAAATTGTGTATTAATTTCTAAACTTACAAATTACATTGTCTTAAATAAATATTTTCCTTAATTTCAGTTTCAAACACAAAAATATTACTCAGCTTAATTAGCATAATTTAATCCGAATAAACCTAGTTTTAATCAAAGCTATATCTGTAGTTACGTCTCCCAATCCTGAATCCATAATTCATGCTGAGTACAAACATAAGTCGGCAACTAATTGATTCGTTAAATAATAAGGTAACGTTTGATTTCAACTAAGATCAAAATATAGGCTAATAAAATGACGAATATATTATTCGTGGAATGGCATACAATAAATTCTTGAGTAATCACACGTATTTGTTAAATCGTTCATACTTTTCATTAGTTAAAACTGGTTGGATGGTCAGGTGAAATCGATTAAAGAAAACGGTTGTAAGTATTCGACCAATGTCCCTTCGCCAGGGCGGTCGGAGATCAATTTTCTGTTTATTTCTACTGGCTATCAAAGTAAGCCGCCAAGATCCGACTAATTGGTAGTAATAGTATACGAATTGCTATACTGTCGGCATTTTAAACTGATGTCCAGCATTTCGCCCTCAATTAACGTCAATGTTTTGATGGTCAGTGATACAAAAAATTGGTTTAGAGTTACGTTAGTCATAATTCAAGTGTAAGGATGTTTTTATGTGATTGACCAATTTTGTTTTATTATTTGCATAAAGCAATTAGCATATGAATCCAATTACATATCGTTAACTAGAAAGGTTTTATTTTATAATACAATATTGCAATTAACTTTTGACTTTACATTATTTAATTCCTTGATAAAATTTAAGATTTTTATCTATTTATTAATGAACCAAATGATGATTGGAATTTTTACTCTAAGATTCCAGATGCAATTTAAAAAACTTACAGCGAATGTTCAAAAGAATAAAGCTTTTTTTTATTTGTAGAGACTAACTTTGAATCAAATAAACAACTACTTAGTTGTTCCTAAAAAATCTATAGAAGCCTTCATTTTAATCGAACTCTGCTCCTAATTGGATTAGAGGAAATATTCAATACTTCAGCTGAAATAAAAAATCACGAGTCTGCCAAAATTTCCACGATAATTTCTAACCCAGAACGCAAGAAATGTTGAACAGAAGCCGGCCTCACAAGACGTCGTCAGCAGATAATATGATACACATCTAAAGGCTTTTTGCTTGAAAAACTCCCGTGAAAGGAATCTGACACAGTAATTTACTCACATAAAATAAGATACTCGAAGGACGAAGAGATTGAACGATTCCTTCAAATATTCTTTGAAATAATAAACAATAATTATACCAAAAAATTTCCTCTTCAAAGGAGATCTTATTATATTTTCCACATATTTACATTCGTATTCATCTTTGATGTAGACTTAATACCGAACAATGCTTTACCTTTATGTCAATGTTTTGAACATTCAACATACACACACACAGTTTCTTAGAAACTCTCTGAAACTTTGTAACTTAATAACATACAATACAGAGAACTTATAGAGAAAATAATAAGATGCCTAGAAATATTACTAGTATAAATATTATAGTTGCGAATTGCGATAGTATCAATTAACTATTGCTACTATGCTACTGAATAATGAATATCAAGGATCTTATTCGCTAACTTTAAACGTCCAAAAAAACTGTAAGCAATGATTCAGTTCCAAAATAAAAGGTACTTTATATATGAAAGTCAAGTAATAGATGTTTTGGTAAAGGATCTCAAGGCGACTCAACGTAGAGCGATGCCCGTAAAGTGGAAATTCCACGCATGCCTCGCTTCACCGGACCCGTTCACTGACCGGGATCTAATGTTTCAACACGAAAAAGATACGCCAATAAATATTTCATACGTCACATTCGCGATACGTCCCTATAACTTAATATCCCATTAATCAAACTGCTCTTGAAAGCTCACTTTGAATACGTTTCCCAACTTTCTCCGTATCGTGTATCCTGTCTCAACTAATTTATTAACGACCGTACCTACAATACTTTAAAAACTTTTGTTTTGTTTTGTATTGAAGGAAATTTGCTAAGTATGAAAAATGGGTAATTTAAGTGCGCGACTCTATGCTTTCGATTATAAGCTTTCTCACGACTTTTTAAAATAATAACATTCGCTGTTTTTCAATTTAAATAAAACCGCATAAATGTTTTCATGTTTCATAATGTACAGGGAAATGTTTTCAATATGTTCTCAGTCAGAAAATCTACAACATACCTTATTCTCGGAATATCAGATGCAATTTAAGTTAAAGTCCATTCATGTGCTTCGAAATTGAATTTGTTTCAAAATAGCTCAACAGTCACTTGTACGAATAATCCACAGCAGCACTAGTACGCCGAAAATCCAGTTCGGATCACAGAACACAAGCTCCGATTGTTATTAATTTTCGGTGTGTAAAACGCGATCGTGTGTAGTCGGGGAGAGGGACGAGGGACATGCGCTCCGCTCGCAACTCGAACGTAGACTGGCGATCTACGACTACGCTTTTCTAAATATACACCCCCCGACGGCTTTCCGCGCACCCTACAAGCGCAACGCATGTACCATGCAATTTTCTATAAATTTTCGCTTAAGCCCCAAAGCCACGCTGTCAAAATCTGTTTTTGCTGGTGCTCAGCCGGCGCTTTTGGTGCATACGACGTAATTGAATTACCTTCAGCTAATTCGGCATTCATTAAACACGTTTTAAATTAACGACGCTTTTATTAATTTTATTTGCCGTTGATTGCGATTGAATATAAGTATGAAAGGCATGATATTTTAATATTATCCGTGATAGTCCCTTTTAAAGGGATGTAATTTGTTTAGAGGTCATGATTAGACCTTAATTTTAAATAGATGCTTAGAAAAATATATTAAAATAGTCATACAAATGTGAATATTAAAAAAACGTTTCAAAACTCTCTCGTCTCTACATTTTCAAATGAAAACAAAAACTGAAAATATTTTTTTTTTTTAATATTTTTAAAAGAAGATTCAGTTTCATCAATGTTTTACGATGATTATGGACCTACTAAAATGGATGAGCAACATAAAAATGAGCAAGGTTCAAAATTGTATATTGTGTTATATGTTCATAAATTTTATACTACCAATATTTTTTTATGTATTTTTAGTAAGAAAATTTAAACATATATAATATACATAGCTTTTAACTAAACAAATTAATTAGTAATAATTCATCTTCAAACATAATATCAGTTTTTACATTACTATTAACTCTACATAGCCTTTCTGTTAATAATTGACTCAAATATCAAAATATTTTTCAAGAAAGTCACAAAAGTCCGCCTACTCCTTTGTTAACGCATGTGAGTAGAGACGAAAGGTCTCGGGTTCGTTCCCCAGGGAAGACTTATAAATAATGCCTTAATCAGAGCATAATGAATGGCTGATCATCATTTTGCCTGCTAATAAAAATCGAACTGAATTTATCTGCCCTATACCCCACTCAGGGGCAAGGAAATATATAACTTATTTTCTTCTTATTGTATCTTAAATATAATTTATTCCATATGTATGGTAAAATATAAAAATACTTTCAAAATCCTTCCGGAATCTCAATGATTGATAATGTACTTTGGAAAACCGTACGCATTCTGTATACGCTATCTCAGAAAGAGCAATCCCAAGAGAAGCTGAAGATTAGATACTCCAACAAAAAATACATATCATAATCCTTGGAAACATTCAAAGGCGTTTTCTTTTGATAGCAATAAAATATCTGGGCGTGTTAACGATAATACATTTCAAGGAAAGGGCAGTTAAATCACGTGATATATATATTATAGCCTATTTTGTAAAGGCGCTATACAATGACATGCGATCTTTTTTGCGGACCATAGCGGGGTGCTAGATGAAGTCTTTACACCTTTTCGTATTACATCTGTCATCGTGTCTTTGTAAACATCCGTCCTTCCTTTGAACGTAATAATAACTTATGGGCGTTGTCTTTTGTATGCGGAGCTTTAAAATTATTCGAAACTTAGGTAGCATAGGGATGAAACACCGTGACAACTTACTAAACAGTAATCTAAATTGAAACATGAAGCTTCTGAAGCAGGAATACTTGCTAGATAAGTTTGCATTTTTAATATGAAATGTAAGACGTATTGCCGGATCTGCATTTTATGTTAGTCTATATTATAAAACATTGGAAGTGTATACAATTTTACACCTAACTAGCTGTGCCGCACAGTTTCACCCGCATTGCTCCGCTCCTGTTCGTCTATTGGTCTTAGCGTGATGATATTATAGCCTACTAGATTTCCGCCCGCGGCTTCGCCCGCGTTAGCAAAGGAAAACCCGCATAGTTCCCGTTCCCGTGGGATTTCCGGGATAAAAACTATCCTATGCGTTAATCCAAGTTACCCTCTATATGTGTGCTTAAGATAGCCTTCCTCGATAAATGGGCTATCTAACACTGAAATAATTTTTCAAATCGGACCAGTTGCTCTTTTGATTTTATTATATATTCGATCTTTTGATTTTATTCCTGCTTGAATCGTATTCGCTACGCGGACATTCTAAATGTATGTGAATAATTGTGCCTTCCTTTTCCGAATTGAGGGTAAATATCAAAAACGAATTCTTAATCTCGTTAGATTAGAAAATTCATACGATACGAGTCGAATCAAGTAGAATGTAGTTGCCTATATCTTGTAAGCACAATAGAAATAGGTAAATTATTACGAATTCTTAAAATTTATTAATAATTTTTGCCTGACGCATTAAATTAGTCCGCGACTCTGTGCCTAATTACTGCTAAATTTTAAATGCGACTTCTATTCTCTATACAAATAAACTTAAGAATTAATAGAGATGCTTTGAAGGGGATTATTGATAAGTTTAAAGTCACATAAAATTCGTCCCGCTGTGGAAAGAATTTTTAACTTACTAACATGATTAGTAGCATATGCAGATAGGCGGATTTGATAATTTGGTTTAAAACTCGTCACAATCAGTTTTTACCAGTACATTCAATAACCGTTAAGATCGACTTTTTAAGTCGTTTCAAATCATTTCATGAATACAAAAGGAAACGCCAAAAGAATAAAAAATGGGGGGGGAGATTTTCATCAAATAAAAGCTCAAATTAATCTCGTCACCCTCGAATACCATGTAATTCGAAAACCAGCCATAGTTTTCACTTAAGAGGTAATAATACTTATTTATTCTTTAACTCTGACATCATACTTTATGTCTTTGAAGATTCAAGTCACTATTGAAAATCAGGGGTTCGTCAAACGAACACCATGACTATTGTTAATCACCCCTTTTCATAATTAAGAAAAGCAAGTTCTGCAAATACAGAGTAATTTTCAATTTCACACCCACTGTTAATTACTGTGACATGACATACTCAACATAAAATCATAAATTTTTGTATTTGCGAGGCTATCGACTACCCGTACGTATCGACGCCTCCTATATCCTTGTATCACTATTGTATACCATATCGATATTATAATTATAAATACATCATAAACGAAGGTCAATTACTTAAGATAACGTATCAGCCCTTCGGGCTAGTGTCAGCTCAAAGAATGTTTGCAACAGTCACAAACTGGACTGCTGAAGAACCAAGGGACTGTGGCCTTTACTTGGTGATTTACATGGGCAATGATTTGCGTTCACCAGAACAGCATGTACACCACATTGAAACGAAATGAAATGAAATGAAATGATTTATTTTGCAAGAAATGTGAAAAATTTACATATGTTATATTGTTTCATTATTCCGCACAAATCGTCAATTGATTGGCTTGCAGAGACTTTGGAATTGCAATTCAACTCAATTCAATTCGAAATAAAGTTCGTCTCTAACCTACTTTGGAATATCAATCCGATAGAATCTATTCTGACACCCGAGCGTTGCTAAGATTTTCTACGAATGGTTTGGAGCACGGAAGCAAATTTTAAATTGGCGATGGAAATTAAATTGAAAGTGTCAGTGCCTAAGAACAGGCTTAATAGCAGGCAGTTGGTCCCTCAAGCAGGCATACCACCTCTTAGGGTTTCTCAACTTTGCAACCTTTATCACCCTCCGGGGAAGGATGCACTGCCGCATGCTATAGCGCCAAGGGAACGCCTCTCGGGGCTTATTACCTTTGCAACCTTCATCACCCTCCGGGGAAGGATGCACTGGCGCACGCTGCAGCGCTACAGAAACGCCTCACAGGCTTATCACTTTTGCAACCTCTATCACCCTCCGGGTAAGGATGCACTCGAGCACGCTGCAGCGCTACACGAACGCCCCACGGACTTATTATTATTTTTGCAACCTCCATCACCCTCCGGGGATGGATGCAGTGGCGCAGCACGCTGCAGCGGTACAGGAACGCCTCTCAGGCCTTTTATTTTGAAACCTTCATCACCCTCCGGGGATGGAAGCACTTACGCACGCTGCAGCGCCACAGGAACGCCTATCAAGGTTTGTCATCGTTGCAAATTTTATTACCCTCCAGGGAAGGATGTACTGACACACGCCACAGCGCTACAGGAACGCCTCTTTGGGCTAATCAACTTTGAAACCTTTGTCTCCCTCCGGGGAAGAATGAACTGCCGCTCTTGTTAAAGATCTAGTTCAAAAACATCTTTTAAAAGCAAGTAAGTGAAAAAACAAGTATAATATCTACCAGCCGTACCCAATTCACAGGATAGTCTTGGCAGTGAATGAAAGGACCTTGGACCCAGTGCTATTGAAATGTTTGCAGTAATAGCTTTCCTAATCTTGACTGTCGAGGTAGTAAGAAAAAATTTCATTCAAAGGCAGAACGAAATCTCTTTGACAAGAGTTATTAGTTTGAACGTTTGAACACTTCACAACCTTCTAGGGCTGTACAGCTAGGAAGCCGAATTCTCGCGCAATTGCACCGGCTCATACTAACGTGCTCGAACAGTCGACACAAACATTTCCATTCAGAGGGGAATTCTACAAATAAATTTTAATCACAGCTCAAACAGGTTATTTCAAGTAAGACAGTCTTAAACAACCAGCTCTATTGCCTCGAGTTCGTTATAATAGTACCCAAGTGGAAGAAACCCTCTTTGCACCCAGACCTCAAGAGGCGTGCTACTATCAGGATAAGTCCTCTCAGTCGTTCACTGACAAACACGCACAGGTTCAGCTCCAAAGCAAATACAGAACCTACAGCTGAAAGTATGGCTCATTTTGAATAGGTCAACCTGTTGTACACCTTGATGGACAGCCTAAAAAAAAAAAAATAAACATACATAGACTGCTGGTGGCCACTGACCAGGCTATAAAAGGATGCTAAATACTTAGCTAAATTATGTATAACTGACGGTTTAGTACACTATTCTTATACATAAAATCAGTCGGTTTGTATTAAAATAAAATTATATTAAAATTTCATCTGATCATTTAAGCAAACATTACCTTAGCTAGAACAAATCTTTCAAAATTACAAATCCGGAAGGCAAGGAAGGTTATTCGAAAACTCTTATCGAGATATTTTTAAAATAAATCAGCATAATAAAAATAATTATTTAACTATGTGATTTATAAAATTAATAAAAAAATTGTTTGCATTTATTAACGCGCAGCTACTATACTGTTATTAGCTTTTGGACGTGTTCTCTATTTATTCCTGTTTACATTGCAATTCAAAACAATGGGTCGAGAGTGAAGACGCGTTTACCTCGCATTCCGCAAGTTAGCTAAATTATTGTCACATATTATGTAAATTTGAATCCAGTTTCAAGCGCATTTTCCAATCCATAAGAGGTTCTCTGACTAATCTGTTTATTACTACACAGCATCCGGTGAGACCAGCTACAGCGGCTATCATAGGTGGCAGGGTAAAGTGAGCTCTTTTAGAGTCGAGTTTGAAATCTGGGTAATGTTACATAGTTATAGTAGCATCATCAATCTATTTGGAGAAATATCTAGATATGTTTTTAAACATTATTATTTACTTACAAATTTTTAAAGAATATAATAAATTCGATCACAAGGTGGGATTCAAACCCCCGTCTTTCCGCCACAGGGTGGAATTATTATTATATTATTGTCGTAGTGTATCTAATAATAATCAAAATAGAAGTCATTAGTAATCACAATCGAGATTTTTCAGCCTACTCAGGTTTAAGTGCATATTATACTGATTAAAATGTTGACAAGATATACTTGTAGTATATTTATGGATGTATTTTATGCATGGTATTGAGACAAATTTTCAATAATTATAAAAGTCATGATTTTATACATTATATACTTTGTTTATAGGATGTATATAAGCTTTTGGGGCATTACTCTATCACATTGTTGCATCTTATTTATCAAGCCACCAGGAGATATCAAACAACTCTCTCATAATGGACTACGGACGTCAAACGGAACACATAATATATAAATTTTACCTTAAAATAAAATTTGTATTATGTTTCCTAAGACGTCCGTAGTCCAGATAAGGTCTTCCTGGTGTTATTTTTGCACCATTCATTCCGTATCATTTATGAGACGAACAATGAGAATATTTCTGGTGGCTTGCTGGGACTGTGGTGAGTTTTGTCCCCCACCACTCGCGGCGCTGGCGGCGGTACCACGTGACGGGCTTAAAACTAGCACCATCTAGCGACTTCACGGGGAAAAAGGCGATGTACTCTCTCATAATGGACTACGGACGTCTTAGGAAACATAATACAAATTTTATTTTAAGGTAAAATTTATATATTGTATGTAAGTAGACATAGCGCAACTGATGTGTAAAGTCGCCAAGTTGTGCCATGTTCTTTTTCTAAAGCACGCCTATAACTGATATTTTTTAAACATTTATTTTATGAAATTATCCTTATTCAATTGAACAGAAACTATTCAAATATTTTAAAATATCAATGATGTTTTTACCTCAAGGGTTTTGTAAAATGTTTGTAACTTACTTCTTTCAATAAAAATCTCAAATTTCTCTTTATTAAATACTTTTGAGTATAAAGCGATACTTAAAAGCTATTAGTTTATTCATTTCTTTTATCAACGAAAACGGCAATTAAAATAAATCTTTAAAGAGTAAAAACTAGCTAATTTTACAGACGAAAAAGTATCTTTAGAAACAGTTTTACCTTTCCACTTAACTTACATTACAATACTTTCTGACGATTCAAACTCAACTCAAACATTTATTTATTAAATTAGACTAGACACCGCACGATCTGATCGAATCGGTGGTAAATGTTAAAAATATGTAAAAATATGACGTTTCAAAAGTGCTTCTCGAAGAAGTCTAATTTAATAAATAAATGTTTGAGTTTGTTTGAGTTTGATCCCATAAGCTTTCGCTTGTGTTGTGGAAACCAGATGGCTGATGACTTTTGAATGTCTATATAATTATGTAAATGTATAACTAACTAGATATTTAAATCTTAAAGATTTACTTTCTAGTGTAGGTACACGAATTTCATTAATTTAATGTTTTTATAAAATTAATTTTGGCAGTAAAGCGCATCACATGCTTGTCTTAATCATATCAAGCGCTGATTAAGTAGATGTAAAAAAACGTATATAAAGTGCTCAAATGATAATTAATAAGCATCAGTCCACAGGTGCAGTTCAATCTTTAAATAAATCTAATCAAATTAGATTATTATTTTGTTCATTATTGTTAGGTTGGTAATAAACGAAATAATATAATCTCGGCGAATTCAACTTGTTAAAAAAGAACCATTGGTATGATTACAAATGTCATGCAAACTAAATGCAACTAAAACTATATTTTTGAAAGTACCATCATAATATTTTGTTAAAAAAAATCGATACAGTAGAATTTCTCTTTTGTATGAAATAGGCAAAAATTTTTATGCCTTTTCCTAAATTAAAATACCCATAATTACCCTGTTTCCCTCATTTTTTTATTCCTAAAATACAGATATAATTTAATTTCTGTCTAAAAATAGTTAACATAATTATTCTATTACGAAGTTAGATTGGGCGAAGTAAATCTTCGTGTCGTATCACAATACATAAAACAATATTTTCTTTGAAACAACTTTTACGATTTTTATACCTATATATTTTTGCTGTGTTGTTTTGAATTCATTAAAACTTTTCGTAAACAGTATCAAAATTAGGAAATAAACTGAACTAAGAAATATTATACCAACTGTTTAGATAATATTGTAATTAAGTATCAAATTTGTGAAAAGAACAGTTTACATCTTTGCACGAATTTTTACAAAAAACGGATAACTTAATTCGGATGGAATCAAGTAGAAATGTAGATGTTACCACAAACGCAACCTAAAATCAGAAACACATATGTTACTTTTTGTCCAGGATCACCATGAATACAGCCATGGTGAAGACACAAATTAAATAACTTAAAAATATAGTATGTATCCTAAAACTAGGAAATCATATGTTTTTAAATACAAATAGAACAACTTGTTTTTTTACCATGACACACTTCATTGTCTACATGCAACATTAGATGTCTCCGGTAAAAAAATAACAAAAAAGATGATAAAAATAATGTTTGAGTTCTGAGAGCAGTTTCTATATCGTATAAAAATTTACCTTGAAGTAGGCAGAACTTAGCTTCTTCAGTGTAGGTAGAAACATAAAGCTGGTAGCGTTCGTACGTTATAATTAAGACACATTTTTAGCGTACGACATCTATCGGGAACCTTTAAAATTAATACTGAATTGCAGTTATAGCTCTATCTCATAGAGAGCGTTGTTATTAGTTTAAAAAATAATGCTCCCCTAGTGCTTTTGATAATATTTAATTAATAATAATTAATGTATTAGGTACATAATTATAAAATTGAAATAAATAGATATTCTTTACTTTTATCGTCTCTACATCCTTGTTGATAAACGCACCTTATAATTAAGGCTGGGAGTTCAGCCTTAACTTTGAATAAATTGCGGTGTATTTTATGTAATTTCTCTTGTATCTATCTGTATTTTTAAATTCATAATGCGACATTGTTTTTCACAATGTTTCTCTGAATACTATACAAAAGTAAAAGACAACACTTGAAACAAAAAAAGCGTCTACAAACAAAATTCATAAAAATTAGGACACGTATTTTGTGACTAACGAAGAAGCCTTGTGAATCTATCAATAAGGCTTATTTTAAACAACTAATGAATTTGTGAATCAATTAGAACTGACTATATAATTTGTAAACGTTTGATTCTCACACGTTTTTCATCGTTGAAACTACATAATATTTTGAAATGTATGAGTTTATTTATTTTATTTATTAGATGAATATTATCTGTGTGTCATTTTAATAATACTACTACGCACATTGTTTTCTTCTTCATAGTTTGATTTCTCTATTGAAATCAAACTATGCTATCGCTTTTAAATTACGCAACCTTATTTTGCAAACTAAAATAAATAAAGGTAATATAAAAAAATTGCGTTATAAGTAAATAATAAAAACAATATTTTATATAGGTAATGCAATTACTGCCAATCGACAAATTAAAAAAAAAACACATATATAGGTAAGCATGCCAAATACTGCCTTCATAAGGAACCTTAAAAGTAGCGTAGAAGGTCATATTATTTAAAGCTTAGATCCCAAACGTTATTCTTAGAATGTTCTGTTTCGTTTAAAAACTCCAAATAACACATCGCTACGCGTCTGTTGTATCTTACCTGTGGAAAAATTAGTTATTATTGAATTACATTGAACAAAAATCAAATCTGTGCTTCAATTATTGCTTGCTAAATAGTCGCATTTTTTGTTTTCAAACAAACATTAAATTTATATAAACATTAATCCGCTGAAATTTCAATCGAACTTTATCAATGTCAAATGAATTTGTCCAAATTCAGTTACAGGTAATTCATTAACACAACTGATTGTAACAAAAGGTGATAAGTATACTATCGTAATCTGTTAATTCCTTAGTCATACAAGTGGCGCTTATCAGGCAATTATCAGAAACAGTGTATACCTAAGCTCCTTGTTCAGTAATCGATACTCGTTGATAGAAATAAGTGTGAAATAAACGTGCGTTTAAAGTTTTTTGCTCGTGTGATTATGCTCAGCTTTTGACAGACATGGTAAGTGCAGGCTTTATTCTAATCGAAGTAGATAATCGCTTCGATAAATCTCTTGATAAAATTCATTCACTTACCAAATTGATTTAAGTGTTTTTAATCTGTGATGCTTTGGAATTTTTGTTGTCACATTCCATTTGATAAAAATAACCCGCCCGAATATGGTTTTAAGGTAACATTTTTCCATTTAGAATTAGACAATAGGAAAGTCTTATCAATACGTAAAGCAAATACTTTGTGCGGTACAAAGATTAAAAAAAATTATGTGAAGCAATTATGATAGTTTAGGTACATAGAGAAGTGTCGAATGCATTTTTTTTCTCTACCTTATTTTTTTTCTCTGCATAAAAAATACATTACATAAAAAAATCACATTACATAATTATAATACATAATACATTTGACTCACATGGACAGAGATGTGCATTTTTTTGTAGTTCTAGTCTAATTTCGACCAGGGACAACCACCATTAAATATAATACTTGTCGAAATTAGTACCTAATAACTTTATAATTTATTTTTATGCTGTTTATTTGTTTGAGTGTTTATTTTGAATGTTATCTTATTCATAAAGTTATCTAAATACATTGTAAGTACAACTTAATCTGTACGTGATTTGACGAAGTCGGATTTCTTTGGATAATAATTCATTGATTATGTCATATTTAATTATTTTCAGAATTGATTGATCAAAACGCGTGATGTAGAGTACAATGATATTCATTTTTTTATTATTTTTAAATAAATATGTTATAACAATTAGTAGATAGGTATGTTTTGTGTATTGTTTAGTGATGATAAACATTTTCAGACCACTTTCAATAATGTCAAATCTATTACAATCTAACGAAATACTTACGGATAATATTGGATGAAATTCAAATTTATTTTGAACTTTATTAGTTTTTCAACATTAAATGCAATATAAATATCGGAAAAATTGTTACTCAAAATACTAATTTTAAAAGAATACTTTTAAATGTGTGATTTATAGTATGCATGCACGATGAATATCTCTGATAATAACTGACGATCAGATGGAATCGTAACAGAAATTCATATTCAAAAAGTATAGTAAAAAGCTTTCAATATCTTAGTAATGCTATCATTAGCTCTGAAGGACAAGGTTATAGTCAATATTTAATTAAATATCTTAACTTATCTTAACACCTTCGTCCGAGATGAAGCGTGATTAAAATAAAATAAAATATAACCTTATGACACTTGCAGAAAACGAGACTTTCTATTGTTAAAAATTAATTTTTAAAATCGGTTCACCTCTCTAAAAATTTCCCCCTTCAACATAATAAACACACAAATTCACAAACTTATCTCTTTTTAATATTACTAAAATAATAGATGTCTCTAATAATCGAATAATTAATTCCTTAGAAAGTATATTGAGAATAAGTAATTGAGAATGAAAAACATCTTTTTTAATAATCACCGTATTATTGTGAGCAAAAACTTCATAAGGTCATGATAGCAGATAAATTATTATCATCATAAATAATAATAAAGAATCATAAAATAAGTCCTTTAGAGACTTCTAGCCCCTATCACAGATTACTAAATATATATTAAAAAAATGCCAGCTGAAGAGTGCACCTTTTAAAACAGTGTCTAACTAACCCGTATACTTCATTCATATATTTTAACGTACATGATGAATATTTACTTGTGAAAAGTTTTTGTTCATACTATTTTTACAATTAAATTAATGTCTGTAGTAACGACTACTGGGTACAACGATAATAATCAAAACACACTATGTAATTCTGTAGTCAGAGATATTGATTTTATTTTATTATGTCAATAAACATAATATTGCACGCCTCATAAGCGAAGCGTTGAGGTGGGTACTACTGTCACTTCGCGCAAAACATCTGATTTTTCAAACTTAAAATGTCTTTATGTATCATACATTGCACTTGTAAGATAATACATACACACACATATTAAGAAAAAACACTATTTTTAACGTTCATGATATTTTTGATGTCATTTTTGTTATTTAAACTAGTTAAAAAACAGTTTTAAAAAGTTCTGTCTTGGACGTCCGTGTGTCTGTATGTGCGGATCCTTTTTCTTGTTAACACGATAGCGACCGAAATACTTTACTAATCGAGTCTTTTTTTTTCTCTTACGCTTGAGTATGCTCAGGAATAGAACCCTTTCATTTTTCAGGGTCTGATTCGATGTGGTTTAATTGTTATTAAATAAACAAAAATAATAATTAATAAATATTTATTAAAAAAAAATTATGAGGCGTGCACTTTTGGATTTTCCAAATTATTCTTAATCTACTATGAGGAGTAACTCTAAATTTTAAACTTCCTTTAAGATTATGGCCAAAGGAAACTCATTAACATATCTATGAAATACCTCTTTAACGTAATCAAATAAAAGGAAAAATACTTATTACGAAATACCTATTAAAACGACCGATTAGTTTTTTCAAAGAATAGAATATACAGATAAGCAAAGCATTGTTTTCAAGTAGTTTATCTATAAATTGCAATGTTACAGTATGGTGAGGTCTTCCTTTATGAGTCAGAAAGGCATATCTATTGCGGTAAATACCCTTTAGAAAATAAGTACAGATAATATAATTTTGCAATTAAGTATCTATATATATAGTGATCTATCAACGCACAACCCAAACCACTGGACGTATCGGCATCGGCTGAAATTGGGCATGCAGGTAGATGTTAGGACGTAGGCATCCGCTTAGAAAGGATTTCCCGAAATTCTTATGGGAACGGGGAAAAACGGGGATGCACGTACAAAGTTGTGGGCAGAAACTAGTTAAGAATAAGGTTACCCTATTTACGTGTAATGGAGGAAAATTATAGCTACTGCCTGCTCTAGATTATAATATAACTACATATTATATTATTCCTTACATTTGTATACAAGGATTTATTTAAGAACCCATGCTTTAACGCAAAATAAATCTATCTTGTGCAAAAATAGGAATATCGCATGCAGTTAATTATGAACACTAATTGTAAAAAAAACGATTGGGAACCCATTAATTCAACTTCTTTATATAGAAAGCTCAACATGTTCAATTAATACAAACACCAACATCCGTATACCTACTTATTAAGCAAGTTCTAATCATTCATAAAACATTGAACATATTTTAATTGCCTCTGCTTAAAAGATATGGTGACATAATATTATCTACTCTGTTGTTTCCAAAAGCTACGTTCTCTCGATGTCTTGTTGTACACCCCAAAGGAATTTAACTAAAAACTTATCAATCCTTTGAAATTGTTCATACTTTTCACTGTTCCTACAGCAGGATGACACGCTGTCGCGTACCACCGGGTCCGTGGTACTCCAAGTGGGGGCTCTGGAGCTCCTCGCTCGGTACTCCATGAACTCCGGTCGGGCGACGAGCATGCTTTCATCGCTCCATGAGTTCCGAAGCCAGGAGGTCGAACAGTCTGGCGGGAAGCAGTGGAACTGGAAGTATTTGAGGGTAAAACAATAGTAGAACTCTCCAGAACCTTCTGGTTTAAGTCTGGTCGAATTTAAAACACGATTTATTCATTGTGTGCGAAACGTCCTAAGGAAACGTCCGGTTAATTTAAGTTATTAATAAATCGCGTTTAAAATCCGTTAAAGTCTATAACTTCTCGCTAGAACTATTCGTTTTAAAAATTTAAAGATATTTGGATGAATTTAAGTATAGACGCAATACAAACGTTGTTCATATGGTGCATAGATATGATAACACTTACTGGCTAAGTAGGTACTCAGCTTCTAGATACTAAATTGATGTGTGGTTTGATTCAACAGTCTATATTCAATAGGTATGCCAATCAGGTCAATGTTTATTAAGTTGATTTTATTTTCTAAAAAACGGGGTCAAACAGCTGGCTTGTCTATGCATCAATATGATATCAAATCAAAATATTGTTCTAAAAATGAATACAGTTTCTTAATACTATGTCTTTTTATTGTTATGTCTCTAGTACTCTACAAAAGAAGCTTTTTCCCTCACACAATTTATTTTCGTAAATTGTGCTAATTGCAGTTACGGGGCAAGACAAGCTTGTTCTTTCTTGTTGTTCGTTCTTCTTCTATTCAATCAATTAAATATTTGAATCGTTAATAAAACCAAAATAATGAAATATTACGAAACAATCTCAAACTATAACATCCAAGTAATAATGAGCTTGCAAAATTAAAAAAATGACTAATACTTTTTATCACAGGACCAGTTCTATCAAAAAGATTTGGAAGGATTATATAGAAAGTATGACGATAAGCTTCGGGAGACCCTCATTTATATTTATGTATCTCTGCTTGTGTTTTTCTCAACTATACACATAATTTCTGTAGTAGCAAGCACGTTTGACGAGGTGAGTTATATTATATAAGTTATTGTTTATGGTACTCAAGTAACAAAGACATGAATATAATTCTTATATAGTAAGTAGCTCAAATCAAAAGTCGCTATTCCCTCTTGTCATATTTAACCTTTAATTTTTAATGAGGGTCAAATAATGTAAACATAAACTTGGGATATAAAGTAATTTAAAAAATATGTTTAACCTTTAATATGCTTTTCACAAAATATTACCAACCTACGCAATGACGTATTGTATAAATCAATTAGTATTAAAACCACTAAAAATATGAAAGTTCAGGTATTTTTATTTATGATTACGAACGTAATTATGTTCATTCAATCACAAGGCAGATATAATAAAATGATTACACTTTCAGCAAATACAATGGAAATCTACGTACCTATCCATGGGGATGTATATCTTGAGAATAGGAGTACCGGTGCTTTCCTTTTGGAAATGTATTTACAATCCATTGAAGAAAAAATGGTTCTGTGTGCCCATATTGACGACATTCATACTCACACTCGATTTAGTAGTATCAGGTAAAGTATATTTGAAATAACTATTAAGGGCCCTTAGTAGGTGAAAACAGCAAAATGGACTGTTTTCTATGAGCTATAATTGAAAATAGTTTGGAAAATCCAAAAGTGCACGCCTCATATTTTTTTTTTTAATAAATATTTATTAATTATTATTTTTGTTTATTTAATAACAATTAAACCACATCGAATCAGACCCTGAAAAATGAAAGGGTTCTATTCCTGAGCATACTCAAGCGTAAGAGAAAAAAAAAGACTCGATTAGTAAAGTATTTCGGTCGCTATCGTGTTAACAAGAAAAAGGATCCGCACATACAGACACACGGACGTCCAAGACAGAACTTTTTTAAACTGTTTTTTAACTAGTTTAAATAACAAAAATGACATCAAAAATATCATGAACGTTAAAAATAGTGTTTTTTCTTAATATGTGTGTGTATGTTTTATCTTACAAGTGCAATGTATGATACATAAAGACATTTTAAGTTTGAAAAATCAGATGTTTTGCGCGAAGTGACAGTAGTACCCACCTCAACGCTTCGCTTATGAGGCGTGCAATATTGAAGTTTTTTCGCACTGAAATTTATAATATGTATTACAGAACGTATGTGTGATGGGATGACTGTTCCAAAACACGATTGGAAAAATTTTGCTCGATAAAAAAAATCCTGAAGTTACCTCTAAAATATCATATAAATTCTCATTACAACTGTATTTTACGATAATAATTCGTATAAAATCACAAATAAATAGGTATTTACCTTCTCGATTTCGTGACTATTTTAGATTTAGAAAATACTAAATATTTTCATTCACTTTTTGATAAAAATGTGAATGGCGCTTACGATTTTCAGTTTCGAGCACGTTGATTCCATACTAAACGCGGACCCCCTCACCGCTTACCTAAGGCCCGAATAGCTGAATTTTCGCTGACCGCCTAACCCCTCTTAATTTTTAATACATTATAATGTACTGATCTAACTATAGTACGAGCTTAATAAATAAAACTGTAAAGCTTTATTTATTAAGCTTGTATGATTCAACCTTTGAGTCAACCATTCTCAATAAATACAATGACTTCGCATTCTGCAACTAAACAAGAAAATAAAAGATGTCTTATATTGATTATTATGTTATCTTTCAATAGTTATTAGTTTTATTTTATTAATTTTATTGAGCTAAGAAGATATGATGAAAAGGCATGCATGTTATTAGAACTCTACATTTTTTGTGCAAGTACAATATATTGCCTATTGCTTTTGAAACTAAAGTCATTTTATAGATGATATTGATTGTAATATTTACAAAGTATGTTTTTAACATTGATAAAAAAATTGAAATAAACTTTCAGTATAACGACATTAGTCTAACAGTTAAAATTCTCATCGATTTGTCGTCTCTCGGGATTAAGCGCTATCAATACACTTACCTATATTTTATTACATCTTTGTTTTAGACGTCGCAGTCCCAATATTTACGTCATACGAAGGCATGTCTCTCCGACCAGCGTACAGCACTATGGCGCTGTTATCAGTATACATATTTTTGCCCATGAGAAATAATTTCCTGGCAATCATCCTTGGCGTGATTGTGAGCGCAAGCTATGTTTTTGTTATAGCATTTTTCACATATAACGAGGACCCACAAGTGCAGGCGGTGGTAAGGGTTAGAACGCTTTCAATTTTTTATCTCGTGACGTCATCGATATTCCTATTTTAAAGTTTTTAATTAGTACATTCTTCAAGAATGTTGTTACTTATCAATCACCGGTATCGAAATAATCAAATTTATGATATCTGTATATTATTATTATTGCCGAGAAAGCAACACTTTTATGAGTATTTTTGATATGATTGATATAAAAATAGATTTATAGAACCTTGCATAGATATATCAGCAACGGATTGTCTCAAATACACTAGGAATCCGATAAAATATAACTAATAGGATTATAGGATAATAATTTTCTAAAAAATAATTATCACAATAAATAATATTACAATATTGTGATTAAAATAATGTCTAATCAGTCACAGGTGAAATATTTTAAAGGATTGCCAAATTATCAGACGCACGTGTCTCAAGTATGTCTGGATGGATAAAATAATCCATTTGAATGGATTATGGCACATAATCGTACAAAATCGATTTATGTATGTACAATGTACACAATCAATCAAATTAAAGCTCAAACTACCTACATTGTTTTAAAATTGTACCTTTATAAATTTGTCACAATGTAATGTTTAATTTCAAAGAGATCACTTTTACCAATAAATTACATTATGATGAAACATAAATTATATCTGTTAAAGGCACTTTTGTGTACACATAAAAAATATATTATTAAAGTGTTTACTAAATATATATTTGAATAGTATGGTTTTCCATTAAAAAAAATGAAAAGTTCTAATATTATTCTAATATTACACAAAAATTGTGGAAAAGTATTTAAATTTCTACGTGTGTTGGTAAAAACACATTATTTAAACATTTTAGGTGTCATCAGATGTGATTTATCTTATTGGAGTGAATCTTATGGGAATTTATTTCCGTTTGATGAATGAAATCGTCACGCGTCGATCCTTTTTGGATAGAAGAGCTTGTGTTGAAAGTACTCTACGTCTTAAATTTGTTAAGGACCAAGAGGTAATGTTTTTTTAATTATTATTATTAATTAATTAATTATTTTTTATTATTTAAAATTTAAATGAAACTTTGATTACTTTTATTTATTACTTTTCTTAACGCCTCCCGAGTTGGTCAGGCGTCGCCCCGAAATGGCGGAAAGACGCGGGTTCGAATCCCGCCACGTGATCGATTTTTCTATTCTTAAAAACGTTTATTTATAATCTATTTGAATGCCATAAAACCAAAAAATCAAATTCAAGTTCCATTAAATTATTCATGAATGAAAATATATAAACTAAAATGTAACATTTCAGGAACGATTGATGTTAAGCATCTTGCCTGAGCATATCATGTCAAAAGTTAGACAAGACATTAGGAACATGTTCATGAACATTCGCTCGCAAAGCCACAGCCACAATATGAGATCATTCAGGTAAGTTTAACTGTAGAAATTATATTATAATTTGCAATATATACGTTTTCCTGGTATTAAACAAACATAGGTATGAAACAAAATATTGCTCTATGTTAGTACGTCATATACTTGGATAATTCCGAATAGCGAACATTTTTTTCTAAGAAACTACGTCATTTTAAAAAGTGAAAATTACCAACTTTAGAAATAATTCTACATTCACAGTAGCCCTAACGCATTTATGAAAACCATTTTTTTAATATCAGAAATTCTATACATACTATGTCTAGCTCATTAAAAGCATTTTACACATTCTAAACACTATCACAATATGAACGCAACGTCGAAAATATACAAAACAAATAGTACATTCCAATAAAAATCATATAAACCTAGTCTATGTATTATTAAGTTTGGTTTTTATCTATTTTGAAATATGCACTTTATAAATTGCAAGAGGAAATGGTTTGATATTAGATAGATACGTAAACTCAAAGTCGTTGCGATAAATGCTTTCGGAATTCGCAACCGGGGAATTAAAATGAAATTTTATCGAAACAAAACAATGTAACTTAGTAGTAGATGATAAAAAGATATGGCACTGATATGATAGTATTGTTGTACAGATTGTTATATAATCTTGCTTAGAATGGTTTATCGACGGTTGAATATTTTGATTTATTTAGACATTGTGTGCCAAAGTGCCTAAGTTTTATTTATTTTTCCGTTAAATTACATAGAATTTTTATAAAATATACCAAAGCTTTGCAAAAGCTCAAGTCACGACAACATACTGAAGTGAAACTTTTTTAGGCGCGTTGAGTGTAAAATTTCAGGGTCGCGTCATGGCAATACTGTCACGTCATAGAGTAAGGCGACGATTTTGGTATCTTTGAATCTTGCCAAAGAAGTTTCACTTCTGACACATGTGCTCGGCACACACGCTCTTTTTTCTATAAATAATGATTTTTAAGTATCTATAAATATTGTTTCATTTTTTGTTCATGTATTCAGCCAGCTATACGTAGAAGAACATGATAATGTGTCCATCCTCTATGCGGATGTTGTTAATTACACCAAAATATCTACAACATTATCACCTATGAGAATGGTAGAGCTACTCAATGAGTTGTTCGGGAGATTCGATGAAGCCTCAGAAGTAAGTCATATTTTAATTCTATTCCATATATGCATTTATGACTATCAATTTTGAATGAAATAATATAATGTTATCTATCAATTAATTAAAGATTTGAAATTAGATTCACATTTTTACAATTAAGATCAATCTAGATTACCACCATGCTTTAGATAATAACATAATTTATGCTTCTTATATCCTTCAGAGGTAAAGAAAGTAATCTATCCTAATGTTGTAAAACTGAAGAGTTTGTTTGTTTGAACGCGATAATCTCAGGAACTACTGGTCCTATTTAAAAAATTATTTCAGTGTTAGATAGCCCATTTCTCGAGGAAGGCTATAGGCTCTATATCATCACGCTAAAACAAACAGAAGCGGAGCAATGCGGGTAAAACCGCGGGGCAGAGCTAGTTTCAAATATTTCTGGATTATTCTAGAAAATTTCTAGAACATATTTTCCAAATTATCTTAAAGCTATGATAACTAAAGGAGAGCAACAATAATAATTTTAAATAAACTTACAGGAGCACGATGTACTCAGAATAAAGTTTTTAGGCGATTGCTACTACTGTGTGAGTGGTATCCCGCAGCCTACGGAGCAGCATGCTAAAAACTGCGTCGATCTTGGCCTAGAAATGATTCACATTATCAAAGATGTTAGGTATGTTAATTATTTTAATAAATATATAATTAGGAATGCCTGAACCGGTTTTACGACCCAAATAAAAGAAAAGCTTCGCGATTTTCTATGTAAGAATATTTTTGCGAAAAATAAATATGATTAACATTCTTAATAAGGAATTTTCCTGAGAAAAAAATAAAGTCATGTAGACTTACGTAACTCTTGCTAGAAATAAGTTATTTCTACTTATTGATACATGTAGTCGATTGCTATTAAATAAATAACAAGAGAACTGGGTTATCTTACACAAAATATTATAATTATTCAATTAAAATACGAATGCAAGTAGTGTATCAATAAGCTGCAAAATCATAACATATTTTTGATTGCAATGATCATGTGGTTAAAATGAAATTATATCTGGTTAAGTTGATAATTAATGAAACACACAGTTATAATTGTTTTTTATCGAATTAAGATTATCCAGTATTATAATTGTTTGGTTTCCTCTGTATTTTAACTTTATTTATAGGGAGAAACGATCATTGAACATTGATATGAGAATCGGAGTACATTCTGGGAAGATATTGTGCGGTTTAATCGGCATTCGAAAATGGCAGTTTGACATTTGGTCCAAAGATGTGACCATTGCTAACAAAATGGAATCCACCGGCAAATCGGGGTAAGAAAAGGAATCGGGGTGATATTTTTGTTACAAAATAGATTTTATAATGATAACAAACATACCTATGTATTACCTACTCCCTAATTTTGCTGAAAACAATACGGAGAATTAGAATCCATAAAATACCATAAATTATTTGAATGAATACCGATTTATGGAGAAGTACCTAATTGAACTCTATTAGTATGACAGAAATTATGTTACAAATGGATAAATATTTTAAACAAGTTCAACATTTCTACGTTATCAAATTCACAAACCCGTTAAATTCAAATAGCTTTTCAGCAAGTGATATGCAGTGTATCGAAGGTAATACAATAGTTATGCAATTTCGGTAGGAACAGTGACGTGCATACAGAGATTGATTATCTGCATGCATCAGAATGAACGAACTTGATTTGTAGCGCGCTGCGCTCTAATTGAATAAATAAATCTATTTTTTAGAACCCACCAGCACAATCTGAATTGCGGCGCAGTATTTTAAACCCGAAAGCATTTTAAATACAACTAGCGTAAAAGCGGATTTTAAAAACCCATATAAATCTTTTAATCTATTTGTTTATTTTAGAAAAGTACACGTTACAAAACAAACTTTGGAATTGCTATCGGAGTATGCGAGGGAATATATAATCGAGCCCTACTTTGAATCTCAGAATGATCCGTTTATTGTGAAAAATAAATTAGAAACGTATTTAATTACGAGGCCGCCGAGGGTAAATATGAATTTTGATTAATATTTATGATTATTATTATAACGAAATAACAGTTATTCGAATATATTTGGTAACAATATGATTTTATATTTCGTAATTTTTGTTGAATTATTATTTGTTTTTCAGCCTATGACTGATTACAAGCCATTCCGTAGAGCGTCAGTGGGTTTGACTAAAATAATAAATCCGCGTTCGAGAAATAGAGTAAGTAAATTGAAGATTATTCATAACCAGTCAGAAAGGATCACTGCATTTTTAAAGGAATTTCAATGATCTAGGCAGCCACTTATATATTTACAATACAAAACAATATAATAATTACTAATACTTACATCTTTCTAGATAATAATCGATGTGATTTAGATTCCTTACGTTATTTTTAGCATATTAAACTTATTTTTACAAATCATTCAGTTTTCAACAAAAGTCCCATAACGATGTATTATTATTCTTCGTATTTCTAGTAGCGATCGGAAAATAGAAATTCCAATAACTATCGCAGAACCACAGCGTTCATGGATGAGAATTTGGTCGAGTACCAACAAATGTTGAAAGCGGCTGATGCACAAATGGCAAAGGAAATTGAAGACATGACTAATGGCAAGTGAGTATTCATGAGATTATCTACCGCTTATGTAACTATTTTAGGTTAGGGTATGTTTATAAAAGTGGTAATTTAACTGTGCTTTAAGTTTAATAAACCGATAGAACTTTTTTGCACAGATCCTAATATTTTAGTACGTTTCAAAATTACGAGTACGTATTCGTATAGGTACCTAAATAAAGGTCGAAATGGCAAAGCAAGTTAGATCAACAATATTAAAAGAAATGCAATGCATTATTTTGTTTGATTGATTAACGTAACTCTATAGTATTTAATTTGTAAAATTTTATAATTTTCAGGGAACATTTCAAACAAGAATCAAGGCTGAATAGATTCACTTTAATGTACAAGAATATCAAATTGGAGAAATCTTTTCTTCAACTGCCCGATCCATTATTTAAATATTACATAACATGTTGCCTTGTGATCTTAATTCTAATTATAGTGGTGAATATTTTAACAACGAGGTGGTAAGTTTACTCAAACTCAATATATTAATGCTCATTCAAATGGGCTTCTTAAAAGGCACATGAAACGCTAAAATATGAATTTTTGTATATTATAAAACTATTTAACACTACACTGTTTTTTTAGGGTAGACAATTTTGGATGGTACGTTTGGATGACGTATGGAATATTATTACTCGTATTAGTTGCTCTACAGCCATTGACTTGGTTTCAATTTCTATGGACTAAATATAAAGGCGTCGATGAACCGAGACATCCGATTCTAAGATTCGTATACGATATTTCCGTGGCAATGATAAAATCTACCAAAATAAGGACGTCCATATATTTGATGATCAGCTTAGGCCTGGCCGCTACGTCCATTATGAATGTAATAAGTTGTAACGAGGTCGCAGTCGAACCATCTGTTGAAACAGTTTTATCGAACTGCGTTTCGTCGTGGGTAATCACTTTATATTTTATAATGCTTACTTGTTAATGTAATTGTGCATGAAAAATAATAAGTGTTAATTTGTTTATAGCACGTGACCCAATGCTGGAGTCTCGCTCTCTTACTGAACTTCCTATTTAGTCGGGTTTTCTTCATATTCAAGTGGATCGTAGCTTGTGGTATGACCGTGTTTTACCTTTGGGTTGTATGGGAGGTGAAGACATCCTTTTTTGCCGTCGACGTGACTTGGAACATCGGCCTAGATGCACGAATATCCCATACACTCTCTGTCATCTTTATCACCATAACATTGTATTGGATCGATAGAACAACCGAGTATAGGAACCGTTTGGACCATTTGTGGCAAATACAACTGAGCGAAGAGCAAGAAGAAGCCGAAACGATGTTGAAAGTAAATAACATGCTGTTGGAAAACATTTTGCCAGCTCATGTAGGTGAGCGTTAATTTAATAAAATATCGTATTTCGTTAAAGGTATGATTGCTGTAAATGATTGTTACATAATGGCTTCCAATTTATGTTTTCAGTACAAGTTTATTTGGACCTTAATAGATCAATAGACGAGTTATATTACGAGAAATACGACAATGTGGCAGTAATGTTCGCTTCTCTAACAGACTACAAGCTTGGTATAGAAAGTGATTCGGACTTTACTGACAAACTCATATTGAGTATTCTTGATGAGGTTATATCTGATTTCGACAGGGTATGTGATCATTCTTGATATTCAAAGATGTATCTTATTCAATATTTATTAAAGTTTTTTATCAATCAATCTTTATTAATTCTCTTTTACTTTTTTCAGCTTTTACTCACAGGAGCTTCAGTATACAAGGTGGAAAAAATTAAAGTTGCCGGTTGGACATATATGGCTGCATGTGGCTTAGACCCCAATAGAAGAGGATCATTTGATTCTTCATCGTATTGTTCTATAGTAGATAAGAAACAAAATAGTCCATACAACAAGGCTATAGTGGTTACAATGGTCGAATTCGCTGCAGCAATGATGATGCAATTACAAAATTTCAATCGTGGATCTTTTCAAAGTTTTGAAGGACTCAATCTTCGTATTGGTAAGAATTTAACATGCTTTTATTTTAGGTGCCATCAAGTATAAACAATAAAAATAGATTAAACAAGCAAAATGAGAACATGCACAAATGGCCGCTAAATCATCATAATATTATACAATTAAGTACAGTTATTAAGACAAAATAATTATTATCTTTGAAATATTTGGAAAATAACATCAATTTTGCCTATCTAGGTATATCGAATGGTGAAGTAGCCGCGGGAGTAGTTGGTTCCCTCAAACCATTGTATGATATTTGGGGCAACGCTGTTAACATGGCCTCCAGAATGGATTCCACAGGCAAAGCTGGATGTATTCAGGTATAACTAAAAATACTCCTTAAACTTGGTTCAATTATCGACAGTACTAACGAAGTATTTATTTTAGGTTACCGAAAATACTGCAATTATTTTGGACGAATGTGGCATTCTAACAACATACCGTGGAGAGACGTTTGTCAAAGGTGCTGGTTATGTTAAAACCTATTTTGTGCCCCTTGACGAAGATTTCAACTTAGTGAAAAAAGAATATTGTGAAGCCTATTACAAGCGGCAAAGTGTCCATCAAATCTTTAGTGCTAGAAATACAATAATGAGTGATACTTCTTTAGAAGATTCTTATGACGCGTATTCGCAACAATCAGAAGATCTTTCAACAGATTATAGCGACCATGAAGATATCAGAAGAAATAGCGAAGAAAAGGAAGGGAATAAAGAAATTCCTAATTGTAACGGAGCTACAAGACACCAATACAGTAGCACGTCTTCAGATCTTGAAGAACTAGATACTAAATGCTAGATTAAAATAATGTACCTAAATAATAATAAAATAAATTGATTATACTAGTTACTGTAATGAGTGATTGAGTGTAGGTATGTTAAAAGGAGCATTATTATGTAACAGACTAACTGGTGTAAATAGAAAATAGGCATTCAGAATAAACCATGTAACGTGAAATGAGTTCTCTTGCATAATTGCTACTCAAAAGCAATGTAAATTGTGTATGGGATGATTATGTATGTAGATAAGTACGTTAGTATAAGTTTATAAAATAAAATATTTCTTTCATATAAACGATGTTTTAATTACTACTTATTCATATATTCCTAATAATATAATTCGACCAAATTTTTACAATAATATAAATAAATTACATGTTTTTATATTCTAAAGAAAGATCACGTGTTGCTTAGTGTTCACATAGTAGCATTTGAAAATTTCAAAGGTAGTGTCTACAAGATCTTTGCCCTTTTTATTTTTACATTCTTCCAGTAACTTAGAAGCAGCTGCCTTATCAATACCTGGTGGTAATTTTGACAAAGCCACGTCCATATTAAGTTTTCCTTCTGACGATATAATTCCTGACTTTTGGAAAAAGCACAAAATAAATTTCTTGAAACCCTCATCTTCGCTGACCTGTCCCTTCTTCGCTTCTGCAATTATTTCCGGTTTAACACCTGATTCTTTCACACATTCCGCTGTGTATTTTTGTACTTTTTCCTTTTGATCTGATGATAAATGCACATTCTGAAAGTCAAAAATCTTTTGAATAACGCTTTTGTAATTAAAAAAGAAAATATTATAAAATAACATTCAATCTATAATAGAAATTAGATACCGTGTAAGGTTACTCACATGAGCCTTGGCGCCACACGCCAAAATCACAATACACAAAAACAAGAAAGCCTTCATACTGAGATCTGTATCACACCAATTCTTCTAGGAAAGTATAATAATTTGTCGCAGTGGTCGTTTATATATAGAATGCAGAAGGACATCAAGAATTTGTATTTTATTAATACTTATAAAGATATTCATCGATTTGCCGATATACTACGACATTTGTAGCCAATTACGTACCTATTAAACGGTTATTAAGTAATTAACCTTATAAATCAATTTACCCGCACCTTTTATATAGGGAAAACTTGTAATCTTTGTGTTAAATTTTATGTCTTAATTTTAAATGCTCTACTACTATATACCTAATTTTTATCTGATCTAATAAAACAAGTAAATGTAACCAGTTTTTAATAGCAGCGTATGATACGCAGAGATTAATTGAAACTATAAATTTCAAATAAAAAAATAAAACTCAACAAAGTAATATCTTATATCAAAATGCACCACATAAGCTGTTCCAAAATGATATGCAGTTTTAAATGATGGCTGCACATTTGTTGTTGGCCTTTAATAACTGGGTCACACCGCTTGCAATCTGGCCAACTGACCAGTATGGTATAAATTAAACTTGATTATCACAGTACACACTTATAATATGATAAATTTCGAATGTGGATTTTCTATATTATATGTGACACCCACGTGATATCTATATATAGGTTTATCTGCTGTGAAACTATTATTAAAACTGCTGAGAGGTTATATAACTTTAATACGTTCTTAAAATAAATAATGCACATTAGAAAAGTGACTCACGTTCACTCACAAAAGACGACATTCTATCAACATCAAAATCTGTGAAATCAGAAAGCAATGATAGAAAGATTAGAAGAAGAAACTAATGTACAAAGATTCAGGTGTGATTCTTGAAAATAGACTTAGGTATTAATTATTCAAGTTGCAGGTATCTAATGTTAGAATAAGAACGAATTTATTAACTAAATATCGATAAAATACGAGGAGGCCCACATATTACATACATGAATATTATCTAGTTATTCGTAGTGATAAAACTCAGATTCATTTTTCGTGTTTATTATATGAATGGTAAAATCAAATACATAATTAGTTAATGATGTTATGTATTATGTATACTTAACAATTAATGATAAAGTATTAGCATTGAAGTGGGTGGTGAAAACATACAAGTGTCGGGGCTGGAAAACATTTTTCTTCTGAAAATATAATAATTGTAGAGCATAATTTTAGTATTAATTTTGAAACCGAATTTTGTTATTATATCGCTTTCATTCGGAGAATGTTGAAGTACCAAGTTATAATAATATGATTTTACTAGCTGCGCTCCGCGGTTTTACCCGCGTGGCTCTGCTCTTGTTGGTCTTAGCGTGATGATATAATATTATAGCCTATAACCTTCCCCGATGAATGGGCTATCACTAGCACCGAAAGAATTTTTCAAATCGGACCGGTAGTTCCTGAGGTAAGCGCGTTCAAACGAACAAACAAACAAACTAATAATATAAGTATAGATTCTACTAAAATTTGGAAAATCCAAAAGTGCACGCCTCATAATTTTTTTTTAATAAATATTTATTAATTATTATTTTTGTTTATTTAATAACAATTAAACCACATCGAATCAGACCCTGAAAAATGAAAGGGTTCTATTCCTGAGCATACTCAAGCGTAAGAGAAAAAAAAAGACTCGATTAGTAAAGTATTTCGGTCGCTATCGTGTTAACAAGAAAAAGGATCCGCACATACAGACACACGGACGTCCAAGACAGAACTTTTTTAAACTGTTTTTTAACTAGTTTAAATAACAAAAATGACATCAAAAATATCATGAACGTTAAAAATAGTGTTTTTTCTTAATATGTGTGTGTATGTATTATCTTACAAGTGCAATGTATGATACATACCTAAAGACATTTTAAGTTTGAAAAATCAGATGTTTTGCGCGAAGTGACAGTAGTACCCACCTCAACGCTTCGCTTATGAGGCGTGCAATAAACGCTTTTAAATGTGGTTTATTTCATTTCATGTATTCAAACAATACGTATAAAGTAGAACTACAATAGCTTCATTATACTGTACCTACTATGTTGTAATTTAATCAAGCTTAGGTACATTTGGGTGTTTGCCAAGATTTTAAGCTGTGTGAACAATCTCGTACGAATACAAAATTATTGCTTTTTTAATTAAAAAACACAGCGAAATAAACTGTTCAATATTGCGAGCTGAAATTTAGATGGCATTGAGATTTTAAGTTGGTTAATTAAGGCTAGATAAAAAAATACAACTCTATCTGGTGGAGGAAAATAAGTGAGTTCATTTGATAAAGACACTATTTTTTTGTTAACAGTTCGATTAGATTTATATGGAACTACAACTACCTCTGCATTTTAGTACAATATAGTAGCAAACCTACCTAATTATCGTATAACTACAAAATAGAAAAAAAACACATACACTGATGATCTCTTGTACAATTCGGTTAAAAAACATAATTTTTATATCGCATTTAACAAAAATGTATTGTAGAGTCAATCATACGCTCTTGGATAAAATTAAAAATTGGTTTTCAGCTCAATTCTTCTGTGGCGTTTGCTACATCATAATAATAATTCAAAATTAATAACATTAAAATATATTCAATGTCAACACAAAAAGGTTTCGCAGTTTGTGCTAAGCTAAGGATTAAATCCTAAGGCTTCTTCGCGAGTCGAGTTCGAGTCCTTGGTCTAGTCGTGACCAATGTGGGTTACAGAGTGATATAGTTACCTAGTGAATTTGTTGTCTGGAACTGTTCTACTAAATTGTGTTCATATTTTTTTGTGTGTGCACGAAGTAGTTGAGGTGATTTTTATTTCAAACTGTTTGTCTTTCGTTTCAGGAATTCTTAAAGTGTGGGTGTATCTATAATATTTTGGCATAAAATTTTTGAATCTACGAGTCGGACCTATCTCATAATTTTATTTTACTTATTTTATTGATAAACTGATCTACTCTACAGTCTACCACGTAGAGACATATGTGTTATGTAGTGCTATAAATTAATAATCGTCGAAATAAACATTCAAATTGAACCAGTATGAACGAGATTAAACAATAAATTCAAAATTTCTTCTACTTTCCTCAAGCACTATCTATGATTAAATAAAAAAACAACACAAACTTTGTAAAAAAATCGAGAACCTTTTTGTCAAAATTCTTAGAACTAGGTATACCAACCACATACCAACTTAACCTACCTACCTACCTCGATGGAGGATATAAATATGTTTAAGAGAAGGTAAATAGATGAAAATTAACTACATAGTTACTAATATGCGAAAGTGTACTTATTAATTGTCTTTATTTTTCGTCAAATGAAGCGATTTTATGATATTATTATTTTGGTATCTGTAGATAGTTAGGAGGCTACGGAGTAACATAGGCTACTTTTTACTGCCATGAAACATCTTTTGGTAAATTCCTTGGCCTACGCAGGCGAAGCCGCTGGCGTAAAGCTACAGCTAGAAGATATAAAATAATTTCTCCTATATGTACTGATTCCGAATAATTTATGAGCACATAATAAATAATCATAATTAAAATAAAACTATAAAATAAAATCTCTTTATTAGTCTAAGCAATGTGTGTTAATATAAAGATGACGTAATGACGATTGATTGAATACAAAGACCCCTTTGTAAATCATTTAGCGCAATGTTATAAACCACTATCATAATTATTTGTACAATAATTATTTCCTTATACGCTTAATGAAAGGAAATAAATTAGGCTTAGAGTCCCCCATTACTAATGTGTATGTACCTAATACCTACCTATATACTGAAATACAAATACATACATTGCATAATAGTTCACATTCCCTTTACGTATTAGAATTATTAGATAATGAGCCTTCTGTCCTACCTAATGTTTTATATTTGTCCTTATAATAAGAGAGATTTTACCCCGAAAACCAAAACAGTCGTCCAAACAATCGTCTACAAATTAAGGTATAAAACGCAATTAAATTTCAGTCCCACAATGGAAGAAGAATCTGGCTGTCAACTCCGTAAGCGAAGGTTTGCTGGAAACCCGAATTTAGCGCTAAACTTGGAAGTAGGGTATCAAGTGAATGAAGGCTGCAGCAGTCGTGGTACTCCATCGCCCTGTCATAGCAAAGTGGCCGCCACGCCGACATCAGCTCAACTCCGACAGGAATTCAGAAATAAACAGCAGTCCTTTGATTTGCCGGTTTGTTATTCATGTACCTACTTAGTAATATCCAAATAAAAATAATAAGATTCTTATTTTGTAGGTACATAGATAGATATAAAGAAAAATATTTGTAATTTTTATTGTTTTAACGAACTCAAAAACTACTGGATTAGAGCAAAACTAGATCATTCCTAAGTTGCATGTACGTACTAAATATTTCCCAGTGGACGTCCCACGGCTGAAACGAACGAACGAACGAACTAAATATTTATTTCATTTCGATTTCAAGGGTCACACCTCACGTTTGGTAAAATAAAAATAAAGGTAATATGATTATTTATATTAATCAAACATAATCAACTTAACTTTGGGACGTAGATATTATGTGTGGCTTCTTCTTAAGCTTTAAGGTAGAACTAATAAGAAATCCGTTGTAGGTATTAGAAAGAAAGTAAGAATTTAATCCAATTTATAAATATAATATTCCTAGGTTGAGGACTGCGAAGAAATAGAAATAATAATAGAGAGTGATGAAGAAGAAGGGGAGAAAGAAGAGAATGCGACAGCTGTAATTAAAGTAGACCGTCCAATTACACCAACGCCTGTGCAGGACTTTGGAGCCAGCGTAGTTTATACTGAAGGTGAATAAATCCTTCGTCATTAGTAATAACTAATAAGTGACTTGAAGCAGTATAAGTTCCAGTGTGGAAAAAATACAGAGCTAGGTAGAGATTGTCTAGGACCATCACTTTCCTACATTGGAATACATCATGGTACCTAAAAGGTACCTACCACAGTACCTACCATACCCGGCAGTGCATGTCATTTTTATTTATTAGCTAAATTATGTATCTTTTGTAGTTATTAAGTACAATATCCGACTGCATCCATACTTAATATTATAAATGCGAAAGTAACTCTGTCTTTCTGTCTGTTACTCAATCACGCCTTACTACTTAACCAATTTGCATGAAATTTGGTATAGAGATATTTTGATACCCGAGAAAGGACATAGGATAGGTTTTATCCCGGAAATCCTACGGGAACGGGTTTTTCTTTGAAAACGCGGGCGAAGCCGCGGGCGGAAAGCTAGTAACTTGATAATGTAAGATTTCAATATATTCTACGATAAAAAAAAATATAGAAAGAGACATAACTGCATTATCCACCATGAAACTAATGCAATTAATGCAATACATGACACTAAACAACTAGTGTGAGAAATTAAATGAATGGTTGATTTTCGGCTTAATTTTCTCAGGCTCATTCGGGAATGTTTTTAATTCTTACTAACTTACTGCTTTCTATTTCACGAAGTCTGTTTATTTTTCAGGGCCCCAAGCAATGGATTTCTTGAACGTAAACGCCATTGAACACGATTGCTACACTGACGTCTCGGACGCTGACTCAGATGATGAAGAGGAAAACTAAATTTACTGTTCATTGCATGCAAATGAAATAAGTAGAGGAATAAAGAAATCATAAAAATAGTCACGTAAATAATTTATTGGCCAAAAAACTCTTTTTTACTATTGTAATTTCATAAAAGCAATGAAGCAACTAACGAAACTGAAAATTATTTCTACTTAGCTTTGAAAAATGCGAGAGCATATTTGAACTGATTACATATGAAAAGAAATAGTAGAATTATTCATTAAAGGAATTTTATTACCATTACCAGTGTGCACATTTAATAAAAAAAAATAATGTAAACTGTAGTTTGGTAAATAACGGTTGGTAAATATAAAAACTATCTCATTATTTTAATGTTATTCGCTTAGTAATATGTAGGGAAAATGTTTTAATTGTTTAATCAAAAAAAGAATTATTTTTGTGACCAATATTATAATAGTAAAATTGAAATAAGTATATTATCTATTATATTTTAGAGTATAGTATTATAATATTATCTGTGAATTAAGTTATGAATTTCAATGTAATCCCAATAATATTTTATACAATGAAATACCAAAGATTTATTTTAATATCTCTGCTCTATTGTGTTTATGTAACCTAAGTTGTATATTATCTTTGAGTGGTTACAAAAAAGACGGGTGCCTATTAAAATTAGTGACGCTTTATATCAATGTTTTTAGGATATAATTATAATATTATAATGAACTATTATCATATAATAATATGTATACTTGAATAAAGTAAATATATTAATAATGTTGGTTTTATTTTTTATACTCCCAATGCCTTTTAAACCCTCATACGATCATACTTCCTGGTTGAAATTACGTGGCTTGGCCTTACGAAAAATTAAATCACTAAATTATATCTATTAGATATAACTAAATTATATCTATTAGATATAATTTAGGGTATTAGTATTTAAGCTTAAACGCACACATACACACGTTCACATTCATACATGCACATAGTACATACATAGTTTATCAATTTTTCAGTTTTTATTATTTATTATATTTAATTTGTGTATCAAAGTCTATTAATATTTACACCAATCAATTCAGATCACCGAAATAAACTTATTAAAACTTGTTGCAAGGGATAATAAAAACGAATTACACTTGCAAAACATGTATATTTGAGCGTATAATACTCATACATAAAGGACTAGCTTTTATAAATAAAATACAATATATTTAAACCAATTTGATAATAGGAAAATGTCTATGTACAGAGAAATCGAATTCCGGTTGAGTTGTGGAGTCTTTCTTATGGCCATCTGCTAATAGCTTTAGTACTATGAAATTAGTTTTTGCCACTTTTAAGAGATCTGTGACCTGAAAAGAAAAAGGAAAAAAAATATTATAACCGCAACCAATGTTTGTGTCTTCTTATAAATGTAAAGATAAAGCATGAAAGTTTGAAAATGAGCAAATCAAGGACAGCCCAATAATGATAAGATGAAGTAAGGCTTTTTATTTGGAGACCTCGGACTAAGAAGTGCTACTCTACAATATTATGTATCTTTTTGTTATATTTGATTTACTTTCAGGACAGAGTTGGATGAAAAAGATTTTGCTCATGGAGTTTACATAAATATTTTTACAGACTGGCTTGTTTATTCATTTATTGTATTTGCGTATATTCGAAGTGCTGTATGAAATAGTAAATCAATGTCATAATTGTATATTACCTCTTGATCAGGTGTTGTGATAGTCTCCAAGAGATTCCTTGCTTGCTGGAAATGCTTGCAACCGCCAAAGTACAAAATCACAGGATTTTCATACCTGCAACAATAACTACATTTTAACAACTGAGGAAAGTTAAAAATGGATATTTGCAAATCTTGTTTTCTTTTGTGTGCTTGTAGCGCACCTTACTATTAAGCTGCAGTTTGTCATACCGTCAGCAAAAAAAAAACAGTTTGGTCGTTTATTCCACCTTGTACCGTCAGCAAAAAAGTACTTACTGCAACGGTTGTGTCATTGCACAGAACTCGTGTGCGAACCTGTGCATGTAGCGCATCTTAGCAGAATTGCTGTTAAACAGTAGTTTGGTAGGGGTGTCACTTTTACCGTCAGCTAAAAAGTGGCTAGTAGTATTTTAATGTCAGCAAAAAAAAATAATTTAATAAATTCTTACTGTAGTGGTTGTGTCATTTCACAGAACTCGTGGTAGTGCACCTGCGGCGGTGTGAGCACGGAGAGCGGCGCGAACCTGTGCTTGTAGCGCACCTTACTGTTAAGTTGCAGTTTATTGTACCGTCAGCAAAAAAAAAGTTCTGTCGTTTATTCCGCTTTGTTACGTCAGCAAAAAACTTTCCAGTAGTTCGTTATGCCTTGTACCGTCAGCAAAAAAAGTACTTACTGCAACGGTTGTGTCATTTCACAGAACTCGTGGTAGTGCACCTGCGGCGGTGTGAGCACGGAGAGCGGCGCGAACCTGTGCTTGTAGCGCACCTTACTGTTAAGTTGCAGTTTATTGTACCGTCAGCAAAAAAAAAGTTCTGTCGTTTATTCCGCTTTGTTACGTCAGCAAAAAACTTTCCAGTAGTTCGTTATGCCTTGTACCGTCAGCAAAAAAAGTACTTACTGCAACGGTTGTGTCATTTCACAGAACTCGTGGTAGTGCACCTGCGGCGGTGTGAGCACGGAGAGCGGCGCGAACCTGTGCTTGTAGCGCACCTTACTGTTAAGTTGCAGTTTATTGTACCGTCAGCAAAAAAAAAGTTCTGTCGTTTATTCCGCTTTGTTACGTCAGCAAAAAACTTTCCAGTAGTTCGTTATGCCTTGTACCGTCAGCAAAAAAAGTACTTACTGCAACGGTTGTGTCATTTCACAGAACTCGTGGTAGTGCACCTGCGGCGGTGTGAGCACGGAGAGCGGCGCGAACCTGTGCTTGTAGCGCACCGCTTCGTTGTCGAACTGCGATTGGGGCTGACGGATCTTGCCTTGCAACTTGAACGCTACGAGCGCCTGGAAATTTTATAGAATTATTAAGCCAGGAAAATAAGGAGGCTATCTTATGTTTCATTTCAATGTGCGACCCATCAATACTAATATTATAAATGCGAAAGTAACTCTGTATGTCTGTCTGTTACGCAATCACGCCTAAACTACTGAAACAATTTTCATGAAATTTGGTATGGAAATATTAGGATACCCGAGAAAGGACATAGGCTACTTTTTATCCCGGGAAAATGACGCAATCCCGGAACTCCCACGGGAACGGGAACTATGCGGGTTTTCCTTTGAAAACGCGGGCGAAGCCGCGGGCGGAAATCTAGTCGTCTATAAACCCCCGTAACACTGATATGATCGTTAAATTACATAGCAATTAGTTACCAATTCTAAAAAAGGTTTTAGAGAGAAGAGCAGGCAAGAAAAAATCCATTATTGTCTTCTTTCACGTCACACGGGTATGACACAGATATAAACTATTAGTCTAAAGATAACTTTGCTAGAATGATATAAGTAAATTACTTTTCACCGAAAATTTCTTATGATTAAAGGCGAGGAATAGGTAGAGGTAGTTTACAAACAGCAATTTTTGAATGACCGTCAAGACGTATAACATCTCAGTCTCCCCGTGACCACGCTCGCTGTAAAGTGTTCGAAACGTCGGGAAAATAATAGAATGAATAAATCGCGTTTAAAATCCGTTAAAAAGTCTTTAATTTCTAAATGTATAATACTCGCGTAAAATCAAACATAAGAAAATACTATAAAGGCGACTGGCGAAGTTGTGGGCGGAAATCTAGTTACATTAAAGACTTAAAATCAAAGTAAACCTACCTTATAATACCCTCCACACATATTTTGCAGTACTTGGCACAATAACCCCTCCCTAGCGTACGGGCGAGCACGTTTCTTCAACTTTCGGGCGCCACTTTTCTTTTCGCATCGTCTTCCCGCTTCTCCGGAGAGACCTTCAGCTCGACCGAGCGCTGATACCAGCCAGCCGTATAGAAACTCGTATAGGTACCTGATGGTAACAAAAACATATTTATTTCACACCTTAATCACAGAATACATAATAGCTAAACGCTACAGAACAGCATAGCATGCCTTCAAGCCACACCTCTGCGCCCGTCGGAGTGGGGAGCGTGAGGTTTTTTCGTTACGGAATTACTCGATTCGGTCCACGCGCTCAAGGCCCGCGATAGAAGCTATGCAATAGCTTAATAAATTTATGGGAAAGGAAGTGCTGTTGTGTTTGTTAAACTATAATGAATAAATTATAATTATTACTAAAGCCGCGTATTGTAAAACTAATCTCTCCATTAAAATCGCATAATAAAAAAACACTCACCAAAATATATAATGGTATTCATGTACACTGTACAATTCAAGCTCCAAACCACTCAAAAGATAAGCGATCATAACTCTCAACACGTGGTACAATATCCAAGTGCCGAAGCACGCACGCGGCGGAGTTCCCGCCGCACTACTAACTAACGCGTCTACACTTTCCGCCTGGAAAAATAAATTAATTTTTTATTTGCTTGTGATCTAGATGTGTACAGCTTTAAAAAAAAAGGGATAAATCTTATTAATAAAAGAGTTAACATAGAAAAATGTGTGCGTGTACTAGTGTACACACGTAAGAAGTGAAATTTCTTAATGACCTTATTTTTCAAAAAATAATTTACTATATGCAACTTTACAGAAATACGTCAATCACGCGTGGCGCGTAACGGAACAATGTCACGCGTAACGAAAAAATGTTACAGTAAATTTTTTTCCAACCCCAATAAAGAAGTTTCACTTCAAAAATATATCAATCATATTAGAACATATTTGTTTGTTTGATGAAATCATTAATCTCAGAAAGTAATATAAATGGATAAAATATTTATGAAAATCCATTTACTTCATATCCAATTATCCAATCAATCAGCCTAGCATGAATGTATGACGTTGGAAATGTTACAAATACAAAATTGTCTGTGTATAGCTACTATAACATATTTAAAAATAACCTCCTCTGAAAATTATTAAACATTTAAATAGCATCTTGTGATTAAAAAAAAATTGGTTGTCTGTAAAGTCGGTTTACTGACGATAGTTGAACGTGACAACGTCCGATTGTGCTTCTTTGTCGCTCGTTCCGCGCTCTCGCTTGCACTTCAAGCCTTACATGGAACGCCTCAGAGCGAGGTAACGCCCCATGAGTTTTGTTTTTCGTGCGTGCAGCCGGCTCTATCGAATTATAAGACGTTGTCACGTCAATAAGCAATTATTATTACCTCTTCCTGCAAAGTCGCGAACTCATCAAGCAACATGGCGAGTTTGTCGCGTTGCCTCGCGCGGTTGTGGCCGCACACTTGCAGTAGCACGGCGAACGGACGCACGCAACGCGCAAGGAAATTCTCTACGAATTCGCGAGCCTGAGAAAATTAATATTATTTGTTTAAATAATAAATAAATAAAAAAAATGTATGCGTGTACTAGAGTACACACGTAAGAAGTGAAACTTCTTTATGACCTTAAAAATGTCACGAGTATGACTATGGCGTAACGCAAAAATGTCACGCGTACGGCGTAACACAAAAATGTCACGCGTACGGCGTAACACAAAAATGTCACGCGTACGGCGTAACGCAAAAATGATACACTAAATTTTTGTCCAACCCCGATAAAGAAGTTTCACTTTAATAATAAATATTATAGGACATTATTACACAAATCGACCTAGTCCCACAGTAAGCTCAATTAAGGCTTGTGTTGTGGGTACTAGGCGACGATAAATATAATATTTAATAAATACATATATAAATAACACCCAGACCCAAGAACAAATAATTGAGTTCATCACACAAATATTTGCCCTGACCGGGGATCGAACCCGGGACCGTCGGCTCAGTAGGCAGTTACTTACCACTGCGCCAACCGCGTCGTCAAATAAATATACATATTGGTATTGCAAGAATTAATATGTTATTAGAGTAAAAAATTAAATTAATCTGGCTGGAGGCAATGATTCAATGTGGACTGATAATTTGAAATATACTGATACTTATCGAATGTTGTATCAGCACATACTGGGAAAACATATAAAAAAAGACGGGTTGCACTCCGGGAGTGCCGGCAGAAGTGAAAATTTGATTATTAACGTTGAGCATGTTTGATATCCATCCGTCTTACGCTTTTTCGATCAGGTCACGTGTCCTGACGTGAGTTTAAGATTTTATACCCATTACAGAAAAAGTGCTCAACGCCGCTAAAGAAGTTTTCACTTCAAAAAATGATATATTACTCACTGGAGGCGCACCGGACGTAGATTTAGCGGTCAACGCAGGCGGATTAACAAAACACTTGACCGAATCCCTTAAAATATCGATAAACACATGATGGGGTCTCGTTTGACCGACTGGACCAGTGTTTAAAGCACCTTGAGCCATGGACGCCATAGAAGCGGGGGAGGGACTCAAGTATAGCAACTGTAGCGCTGATCGTGATAGAATGCACGCACGTTGCCGGCTGAATTCCATGAAGAAATCCTGGAAATATTGTATTTAAGATGAATATAAATTTAAAGTCATCTATACTTATAATAAATCTGTAGAGAGGCCAATTCTGTACATGAAATATATTTAAAAAAAACTATGAAGGGGTGATAAGGGATCGCTACTGATGCCAAAAATGCAATCAGTAAAATTTTTGTCTGTCTGTCTGTCTGTCTGTCTGTCTGTCTGTCTGTATATTCGTTATAGAAACAAAAACTACACGACGGATTTTAACGAAATTTGGCACAATTATTCTTCATACTCCTGGGCAGGTTATAGTAAAAGAATCATGTAAATCGGTGTAGAAACACCAAAGTTATACATGAAATACGCTATAAGTCATCGCGCGTGAATTACATGCCATAAGGATTATTTTTGTGTATCAGTTGCCGCGTTCGACGCGCTTCGCGGCGGGAGCTATAAAAGGCGGCGCATAGAGTATATTATATTATACGGAGGCGGCGGGTCCGCACCCGTTTCGCGTTGTCACGGCATCACGTGTGAACGGCTGAACCGATTTCGATAATTCTTTTCTATTATATTCCTTGAAGTACGAGGATGGTTCTTATGTAGAGAAAACGTAAATATGTACCACGGGCGAAGCCGGGGCGGACCGCTAGTCATTTAATAAAAGTGACACATTTCATACCTAAAATTTATTAAGCTATTGATTATTTCTTAGATTAAAAAAAAGACGTGTGGCACTCGGGGACTGCCGCGGTAAAGCTATTGCATGCTATGCCTTCAAGCCACACCTCCGAGCCCGTCGGAGTGGGGAGCGTGAGGTTTTTTCGTTACAGAATTTCTCGATTCGGTCCCCGCGCTCAAGGCCCGCGATAGAAGCTATGCATTAGCTAAATAACGGTTTATTTATAAACTTCATCCTAAGTCGACAGCACAGCGATAAGCCACTTACTTTTTAAATGTGAATACAGTTTAGTTTTTTTTGTATTAGCACTTTTTTCTTTTTTTCATATCAACAAACAATATAAAATTACAACAAATCTTACCAAAGCAGTATGAAAATTAGTACAAGACGTGATTTTCCACGCGTGTCGCAGTCTTGTGACGATCTCGTCAAAATATTGCAAAGCCTCAGGACGAGGTTTGATTCTTGTGTAGCGCGGAAATGTGGGCGGCAGTAAACGTTGGTTTATCATTGGCTCAAAACCCATTGGATTTGGTGCATCAGCTGAAGTATGCAATAAAAAAAATTTGTTACACATGATTCTTTATTCAAATAAAATACTTATGTTCAAAGCAGTGATGAAAAACAGTAAACAGTATGTAATTACATTAAAGTGGCGTACCTAGTCTTTGTAAATAGATATGACTTGAATGAAGTGATTTACAATATCTATTTATCTATACTGATATTATAAAGCTGAGTTTGTTTGCGCTAATCTCAGGAATTACTGAACCGATTTGAATTGAAAAATTCTTTTGGTGTTAGATAGCCCATTTATCGAGAAAGGTCTCGATAAATGGGCTATCTAACACCGATAGGCTATATATCATCACGCTAAAACTAACAGGAGCGGAGCAATGCGGGTGAAACCGCGCGGTACAGCTAGTTATTATTTATTGTGCGATTGGGTATAAAAATGGAATTAATTCAGAGCTTTGGGATAATTGACTAAGTTTAAACTAATCAATTTCCCAATAAGACATAAAATACTATTACCTTTTTATGAAAAAGTAACTTACAATTTTCAACAGGTTGAGTTCCTTTCCCAGCTGTTTTTATGATAACCTTCATCATTTCGGAGCATCCATTCAACAATGCGACGCAATCTGCTCCAGATTGGGAGTCTCGTTTCGTTATCAATAGAAGTGCTTGATAGAACATTCTAGTGAACCTTATTCGAGCGGCTAGAGCTGCCCAGCCGTTGTTAGCCTGAAAATATTTTTACCTTTGTTGTTCACTATGTTTATACTATTTACAATAAGGGTATACTAAGAGAACCAATAAATTGAGAACTAAATTACTTAAAGCAAAGAATATCAAATATGTATATAAAAATAACTACGTTAAAAACAACCGACTTCAAAAACGGAAAAGTAAAGAAAAGTAGTTATTGATAGAAATGTTCCTTACCCAAACAAACCATATTTTTTTTCATGGAATTTTAAGCTAATCCTTGCCAATTCTGTGTAAAATCACTCATTTTTAAAGTTTAAAATAGTTTTTTCAATATTTTATGTGAATTTTAATCAATACTACATACTACATTATACTATAACCCAGAAAAGAATAAAGAAAAACATACCTCATCTTCAATACTCTTTGCTTTCTTATTCAATTCCTCTTCCTGTTCTCGTAGCATGGCGATACATTTCTGTTCTGTGACATCTAGACTTGCGTCATTCGAGTTACCAGACAGCGGAGTAGACCCTAATCTATAACCATAGCCAACTGGAAGGAAATCCTCTTCTTCAAATACTTGGGCTCTGAAAAATGTCAATATAATTAATTATATTTTATTTAAATAATTATATACCTATTGCATATAAAAAAAAAGACGGGTTGCACTCCGGGAGTGCCGGCAGAAGTTAAAACTTGATTATTAACGTTGAGCATGTTTGATATTTTGGAATGGTATCCGTCTTACGCTTTTTCAATCAGGTCACGTGTCCTGACGCGAGTTTAAGATTTTATACCCATTACAGAAAAAGTGCTCAACGCCGCTAAAGAAGTTTTCACTTCAAAAAAAAATATGTTTTCTGGAATAAAAATCAGAACTGTTTCACCAATAGATTTCCTTTGCTAGTGGGTAATCTAACTTTTATGCTGTTTTAGATAAGACAAATTATTTTATTGTTTCACATGTGTGTAAACTTTATTGTAATATTTATGATGTATTAACTATTAACCATCATCACAGTATAAAATTGTATACATAATACTGAATAACAAAAAGGTAAAATTAAAATCTGCAATTTATGAAAGCAGCTTAAAACACTAAAAAACAAAAAAAAGACGTGTGGCACTCGGGGACTGCCGCGGTAAAGCTATTGCATGCTATGCCTTCAAGCCACACCTCCGTGCCCGTCGGAGTGGGGAGCGTGAGGTTTTTTCGTTACGGAATTTCTCGATTCGGTCCCCGCGCTCAAGGCCCGCGATAGAAGCTATGCAATACCTTAACTATTCACTTATCACCCAATTCATTATAAACAATAAAAATTATAGAGAACTTACTTATTAATACATTCCCTGATGCAGTCCAGTAATTTATAAACGGCAACACAATATGCCTTCAATGTCTTATTTGGTATAGAATATGGCTGATGAAGGTATAGATTGGTAAACACTGTTTGTGCTAGTGAATGTCCCTCAAGCCAGGAGACAATACAAGCCATAGTCGCATCTATTATGCCTATCAACTCGCTGGGTTCCAAGTCATCAATTTTCAACTTGCCGCACTGGAAAATGTAAAATTATTTAAACTATATCAATATGAAAAGCTTTCAATTCACCTTCATTTCAAATGACAGGAAGGTGAATAAATAACAGCAATGAATCAGAATTGGATTTCTAATTGTGTTAGAATATACTATTTACATTAATAAAAACTTATATATTTTATAAGTATAATATTAAACTATGTTTTATAATATCAATACCAAAAATAAGTTGAAAAATCAAAAAATGCTGCATTAAATAAGTAGAACAATTTGAAAAAAAATTGGAAAAAGAAGGTTTAACTTACTGCAACCGCCTGTTGAAAATTCAAAGGTTTTGGGTTGCCTCTATTGCACATGATGCCGGCGTCCATCTTGGGGTCCATCATCTCAATTGCTGACATAGCCTCAAACAGTCCAAAGAGGTGGCCATCATGAAGCAGTTCACCTAACTGCAGATCTAATAAAAATGCCTTATTAGTTATATTAAAAAAATGAAAATTCGGTCGGAAAAGTCGGTTTACTGACGATAGTTGAACGTGACAACGCCCGATTGTGCTTCTTTGTCGCTCGTTCCACGCTCTTGCTTGCACTTCAAGCCTATGGAACACCTCAGAGCGAGGTAACGCCGCATGAGTCATGTTTTTTCGTGCGTGCAGCCGGCTCTATAGAATTATAAGACGTTGTCACATCAAAAATCGAGCCAAATTCACTACTCTTTCCGGTAAAAACTACTGGACGGATTTGGATGAAACTTTACAGGATATAAGTTGTACATCAGAATAACATATGAGCTATAAAAATACTTGATTTTGCGTGTCCGTCCACAGCTGAAACTGCACGGCACGGCTAGTAATTAAATTTACAGTACATTGTAAATTATCGAATTTTTAAATATGAATTTATTGTAATACACTTAATTATATAACTGTAAGCTATATCCCATTGTAGTAGTAATAGTACAAATTTTTTTTGGGTAGCGATCTGCTCGTGAAATTGATGTGGCACCTATGGCCCCGCAAGATCGTGACCTGTTATGTGTATTTAATTTAAATAAATAAATTGTGTAAATGGCTTTACCTTGTATGTGTTTAAAGAAATCACTCGTAATGTCTACCCAATTATAGGTCACCTCCGGTGCTGGGCCTAGGGAATCCATGGCTCTATAGGAATAAAATATAGTTAGACAAATTAAAGAAACACAACACAATAACAGAAACAAGACAAACATGAATTGAAATTTAATTTTACCAAAAATAGTTGTGTTCAAAAGTTAAATGACAAAATAAATTGACAATATCAAGAATTTTTTTTGTATAAATTTATTGATGATAGGTACTTATTATTATACTTTTTTGGAAAATATGTTTGTCTATATTATTTTATATAAACAGATTATAGTTTGGTTTTCACTATTTACCTAAACAATAACCAAAATGTGTTTCAAACTTCAATCATAAGTCCAAAAAATACATATAAACAGCATTTGTTTTGTTATATTATATTGTTACACTCATTGAGTTTGTTTCAACTATTTAAAATGATCCTTGATACTTATGCAAAGCTATTATAATTATAAAAATGTTTCTTTGAGTGGATCTATCTATAAATAGGTCTTTAAATATTTAGGAAAAGAAATAGAGAAGGTGTGTGTAAGAATAGTGTGCTAAAAATATTTGTAATAGGTAGGTACTTAAAATGTTTTATACAGAAATTGGCAAATGCGTGTGGTAGAAGTAAGATTTTTCAACATCTCCAAGCAATATACTAAGCATACCGGTGCTTCAATTTTGTAAGCATTATTTTAACATCAACAGAATGACATAGTATACAGTAATAAGATACGAATTTAAACTTGCACACATAAAGCCATATAACACACACCGTGCAAGCTTATTTTACTAACCCGTCACCATAATAATAATCATCGCTATCACCCATTTTTATAGTCGGACAATATAGAGGACCTACAAGAAACAGAAACCGAATTGGAAAATATTCATATAGTAATCACCTTCACTCGAATAGCAATGTACGGCAATCTTAAAACATAATATATATCATAAATAGATAATGAATTATTCAATATTTTATTTTTAAAACAATTTGTAAAAGGTATTTACACTTTGAACAAGGCTGAAAACGCTGAATATTGAAGCACCGCATAGATTTAATAGTAACTTGACATTTATGACTTGTCAGTTGTCATTTGTCAGCTATCTGTCAAGTGTCAATGACCAGCTCGGAGCAATTAACAAGCCGACCCTCAGAGGAATAAACCTATGCTCTGAGAGCCGACCAGTGTCCAATTTCAACGCCAATGATTATATTTCTTCCACTTTCGGTCCTTTATGCAAAGGAAATCGCAGTCTATTTGTTAGAGTTTGTCACTCTAAGATTGTAAAAAAAACTATGAGATTATAATAATTTATATAGTTGTGATCTAGTTCTATCGAAATTGCAAACTGTCGGAAAATTATTGTGGTCCGTAACATGAGCAGTTTTATTTATGCCGAGAATATACGTTTTCCGGACGTCTGTAAGGTGCAGGTTACTATTTTTTTTAAGGTACAGCTACGAAGCGGGACTCCTATTTTATATTTACTAATTTATATCAGCACTTTTGACTGGATGAACCGATTTTGAAAATACCTTTTTAGTTTTTACCAAAGATTTTGAATATTTTTGCTACGCAAATACTGCGCAAGGTATCAACTACATTCCTTAATCGGTTCGCATTTTCTTTTTCTTTTTTGGATTAAAATGTGCTATTGTTTTGATTATACGCGTGACGCGTGTTTAAATCTTAATGAAAATAATTGTTTCCCTACTTTTAAAACGTGAAACATAATTCAGTCTTATTGCCGTACAAGAAAAAAGGAAACTATTTGATTTCCATAGATTATAGACTTGGCTGCCAGCTATCATCGTTCCCGCCAATTTTTGCCAGTTATTTAAAAAAAACATAGTTTGAACTTCGAATTTGTAATTTGTTATTCCACATTCGGTTTCGGGTCCTTTTCCTTTAATTATTTGTGAAGTGTAATTTTTAATTTAAAATGGAGTGAACCTTGTATGAACAAATAATTTATTAATCTATTATTAATTTCGATTGATTTTCAAATGCTACGAGTGAATACCATAACAGTGCAAACTGCAAATAACTAAATCCCATTCGGTAAGAATAAAAATCAAAAGTCGTGAAATAAAACATAGTGAATATTTAAATATATTTAATGCTATTCCTGAATACTGCGTTTGTTGTAGTTTCTTTGTCTGCATTAACGGGATCAAAGACATCGCTATCGACTTGCGGGGGCTCTGGCGTAGTGGTTACACTCGTGGATTCAGATGCGATGTTGTTGTTGTTTCCTGGTTTGGACAAACCGATGCCACCGGGTCCCATGTCCATACAGTCCCAGTGAAGAATCTAGAAGTTATAAAAGGTATGTTGGAAGAGTTACTATGTACTACGTAGTACCCACGGTAAAAGTGAAACTGTTCGAACGGTTCCGAACACTGCTTTGTGTAGCGCATGTCGCGTGACGGTCGGCTGCCGAGTAGGTATACCTACTCGGCAGCCGCGATACACGCGACATGCGCTACACAGACCAAAAAGTTTGAGACGATGTAATAAAAGTTTCACTTTAAAAATGCAGTCGAATTGAGGAAATTCCTTTATTGAAATTGATGAATTTAAAATAATAATACCACAGAATAATACCTTTATAGGAAATAATCGAAATTCGAAATTAATGACAAGTAGTTAGGTAGGTACCTATGTGCCATTATTTTAAAAAATAAAGAACTAAAAAGAAAGAGCTATCACAAGTTCTTGTATATTTTACGCGAGTACCTATTTTGAATTTTACGATTTGATTATCGTATTTTGAATTTTACGATTTGATAACTTATGCATTTTTTTACCAACTTAATTTTCCAAATGTCCATGACTTATTACTTTTAAACTTTATGAAGCTGCAGGATAAACACTAGGCTGTAGCTTAGGTACCTACACCGGTACACCCCGTACTGCCTGTACACCTACGAGCTAGAAAAATCGATCTTTCTCTTTAATAAACAAACAACGTTGCGTACCTATGTGTGGCTATGGTACATAGGCACACTAGTTACCTACTACCACAGAATACATAATAGTAGCTAAACGCTACTACTACATAACATTTTATAGCAATACATACCAAAACGGGAGCTTTGTCGATTCGTGTATCCATATCCATGCACACGTGGAATTTTTGATCCACAACGGATACGTCGAAAAGCCGAATGCACATATCAACGAGGCCCGGTGGTAAATATGGCACAGGAATGGGTACACAGAAGGGCGGTGGATTACGAGCTGCAAAAAAATACATTAATTATTATTTGGGAAATTAGTTTTAATGTTATTGTTGTTCCACGAGCACATTGGGTATACGTAAAAGCATCCTACACCTAAAAAAAACAAGTGCGAGTCGAACTCGTGCATCGAGGGTTCCGTATAAGCTGTTTTTAGGGTTCCGTACGAAAGGGTAAAACGGGATTACTAAGCCTCCGCTGTCTGTCTGTCTCCAGGCTGCATCTCATAAACCGTGAGAGCTAGAAAGCTGAAATTTTCACAAAAGATGTATTTCTGTTTCCGCTATAACAACTACTAAATAACTATGTACTAAAAAATAAAAAAATAATAATATATCCCCATAGTACGGAACCTCTTCGTGCGCGAGTCCGACTTGCACTTGGCTGGTTTATTTTATTATTTAGGTACCTTGGTTAAACATTGCTTCGTACAAAATTGCAACATACTATATTCCCTGTGAGTTATACATAACACAGTGTTATGGCCTATATCTTCCAAGGATCCAAGGACCAAGGACTAAGCCTTAATCCATAATAATAGAGTTTAATTTTTTTACTATGCATACTTTTTATAAAGATCGTAACTAAACATAACAGTTTATGCTAACTACAATCGATGATAATTAAAGTAAAAACTCTACTTTCATATGATTCATGGAATTCTTGGACTCGCATGGCTCTGAATAACTTTCAAGTGATTTACTATTAATTCGTTATATCTCATCAAAACCATATTACTTCTAGCATCTAGTATGAATAAATGTATGATAAATCACAAACTATAAAAAGATTTAATACGTAGGTAATGAAGTATGATTTATTGCACTTAATTGGAGTAAAATTATTATCATTTGCAATTTTTAACCTTTCTTTTATTCTGTTCGTTTTTTCTTAGTTTAATTGACGTTTTTATTTTTATATATATACCTATTTAGGAATGTGTGTTCTTGGTTGTGTTCTTGTACTTGGTTAGGACTTTTGATTGCCGCCTAAATGTTACAACCGTGACGGTTTGTTTTGCTCGACACCAACTTTTTCGTTTAGAGAATCAGTTTGTAAAATAGAGATGTATGTAAGCGACTCCTTTCAATTCGAATCTGACTCACAAACCGACAGGGACGATAGATAGATCGATTCGACCGGTGACAATACAATAATTTCATGAGTTTAAGCGTATTTTTTAACTAGGTACACAATATGTGATTATTAATCTAAATGTAAAACTTGGAGTTATTTCGCTAGTCAATAGTAATTATTTGCTATTTTATCAAATTCGAATAGAGTATTAATTTTTTACCTTATGCCTACCTAGGCAAAGGTAAAAGGTAAGTGGGTAAAAATGTATTTTATAGAATTCTGCTATTTTCCATCAATTTAAAATATTCTATATTTTAGTTCCCTTTATTATAACATCATCATAACGTACTAAATAATAAAGAAAAAAAATGTTGTGTGGTTTTATGAAACCACGGTAAAAGTGAAACTGTTCGAACGGTTCCGAACACTGCTTTGTGTAGCGCATGTCGCGTGCCGAGTAGGTATACCTACTCGGCAGCCGCGATGCACGCGACATGCGCTACACAGACCAAAAAGTTTGAGACGATGTAATAAAAGTTTCACTTTAAAAAAAATATTTGCAGGAAACGGTAGGTACTACATGAGATTGCATTTTTTCTTTGGCAGTCAATTGAAAACAATAACAACGATCCCAATTTTGCACATTAGGAGGGAAAGCCTAATATATGACCTTATAAAACTAAATCGATTCGTAACGGTTCTGAAACGGATACATATGTAACTATGTCACCCTAATGTGGTATTCAATTAGGGCAACTGTGACATACCTGAGAACATTCTTTGATATACTGTGACGTTGCTCATTTTGACTTCCATCGTGAACATTGAGTCTTCGGGCTCATACTCTATAATTGTACATGCTGAAAAGAAAGTACATTTTTAAATTAATCATTAATTAAGCCAGTAGAACAAACTGTTTGTCATAATAATTGACGTAATCTGTGACGATTTAACAAAATAAATTAACCTAGCCCGGGAGGAAAAGAGGAAAATAAATGAAGTATTTAAAATACACACTTAATAATTATCTAATATTTTCATTCAATGCTAGATTTTAATTAAATTCCAAAAATAATCGGTGCCCAAATGACTGAACCAAAAACTATTCCAAGCAAGAATTAAGGACTTTTATAACAAGGAACAAAAAGGAAACTTAGACTGTGTGTCAGATAGGCTAGATGTATATATTTTTTAAATCTATATTTTGCCATAACAAACAAAACTGATACTTACTACGTCTATCATAGTTTAATGCTTGGAATCTTATTCCAGTGCAGCAGGTGCATTTCAACTCTTTACATTGGCAGGGTCCACCCATGAATGGGAGACGTATGAACCATCCAGGCCTGTACCAGGGCCTGGGCATCATCCGCCGTATTGTCTAAAAAATTAATCAAATATTTATCCAAATTTTATGCAAATTCTCATGATTTACATAAAGTCAGCGAAATGTTACCTAAACGTTATATCATTATTATCATTATATTATAACAATATCTTTTATGTTTACGAATTAGTATATGATAATATTACCTCATTTGTATTTAAATCATAATAAACAGAGAAATCAGTAACATCCATAACGTTGTCTTCATTATTCCACAAACCAAAAGATTTTCCATTTCCTAAAATTTTTCATTAAGTCATTAAATAAATGCAAGACATGTTTTTTTTGTGCATAATAATTATAAAGATATATATAAAATTTGATATACTTACCCAATGATGAGGTCACACCGCAGCCGGCCACAAACAAAAACAAAACGATCCCTTTCATTTTCATTATGCTATAAGTATATATTACCGCGAATATAACGTTCCAAACTTGCTTTCTCAAAGTATACAAATCAAATGACGGGACATAGGTATGTTACGTCAAATCAAACAGATATAAAGGATCGATGTCGATTTGTATGCAAGATGTGCTCTGCTCGAACGCAACTGACTTGCGGGACTTTCTAGAGAAACTCCTGCGCATGTAGACGCACCACCACTGGTCATCATTAAATAGCAATTTTCAATATCATGCCCGACCATTTTCTCAGTTTATCGAGAGACACAAGAAGATAACGAGGTATAAATTATATACTTATCACGTTTTCCATTCGTGCAATTGATCTGTGTGCACCCAATCTTCACGCAACGTTAACTTTTTTAACAATATTGTACATGATCTGTTAAAATAAAACACAGTGTAATTATAAATAAATAATTTAATGTTTGTGTCGACTATCTCTAAGATAAGATATGAAATTCTAATTTAAATGCATATGTGCATTCATTAACGATCGAATATCTCAAGGAGTGATCGAACTATATTCTGTTCGTCGTATTCTTCGATATCATCTTCGCCAGCATCTACCACAGCATCAACTCCTCCTTGTGGATTGGGAATAGGCAACCCACCATTTTCTTCTGGTTTTACCATTGCTAAACCGTTTGCTCCCATTCTGAAATTTAAAAATCACATTTAACGTTCAATAAAAATTTCAGATTCAATTTTAATGATTACATATTCATAAACATAATAATTATTATTGTGTGCAATAAAAAATAATAAAGACCTATATTTTTAACATAGTAATATATTTTACTTTCTTTTGTACAAATGAAAAAAATTAAAGAGAATCATAACTTTCGCCGTAAAAAGTGTTAACAATTAGAATTAATTAGATACCTAAAATTCACCGCAAACAATTAACCAAAACCACATTCTAATAAAAAAAGATTCAATTTGCCATACCTTAAGCAATCAAAGACCAAATTGAACAGCTCTAATGATCTCCATCTTCCTGTCATAGCCAAACAGAAGTGAAAGTTTCTGCCAGGGAAAAATACGTTATAAAACCGGGCACATATTTTTAAATTCGGCATTTGAGGTGGATTAATGCATATGGGACGTGGATTTTTACCTAAAATTCACACATTAAATAATAAATTTCACGAAATTTACACATAAATTTAAAATCATATTATAATTAAAATATAAATACCTGAGATGGAGTTCTCGTATAGAATTCTATCGTTCATAGACATAGCAACGTCAAATGCAAAATCTCCAGGGTGATATGTAACTCTCATACAAGCCTTCTGCTTGAATAGATCTAAAACATATCCAGTGCAACATTTGCATACGCCTAAAGAACAAGTACAACGTCTATTCGTAGAAGTGGAAGATCCATTTTGTCCATCCTCTTGTTCTTGCCGAGCAAAGTGTGATAAAATCGTAAAATTGCCCATCTTTAATCTCGACACCAATGCTGAGTTATCAGGCCATTCAGATTCTTGATTATTCAAATTAGTCACGTTAACAGATCCATTACCTTTAAATCAAGATAATAATGTTTAAAATTTTAATTAAAATCAATAGTTTATTCTTTTTTACAATGTATCAGAAAAATATATCGATACTTACCGGCTATATTTCCAGATGCTTGAAAAAACAGGGTCACTGTCACGAGCACGAAAAACGGAATTTTAACCATTATAATGTTAAAACACAGAATGGCGCGAACTTGTGAGTAAGTTTGTTGTGTGAATAAGGCTCGAGTCTGTGCACTTGAAGAGATTTAAACAGGTTTTATCGAAGAAGCGAAACATATTAATCGGGTTTTACCAACTTTCACAATGTAGTTAATCTTATAAATTCAAAAACAAAAGAGACTGCACTAGTTTTAATAAATATTAAGATACTAGATTTCCGCCCGCGGCTTCGCCCGCGTTTTCAAAGGAAAACCCGCATAGTTCCCGTTCCCGTGGGATTTCCGGGATAAAACCTATCCTATGTGTTAATCCAAGTTACCCTCTATATGTGTGCTAAATTTCATTGTAATCGGTTCAGTAGTTTTTACGTGAAAGAGTAACAAACATCCATACATCCATACATCCATACATCCAAACAAACTTTCGCCTTTATAATAGTATTAAGATTTCTTACATAACAGTAATAATAATTTAATAAATAATCTTTATTCTTTAATTAATTTAATTCATACTTCTGCCGTCAAAAAAGTCACCCAGGGCATCGCCAATAGCATCTAAAGGACCGTCAGAACCACCACCGAAGAGCCCACTCGCTGCATCAAATATAGTTCCTTCTTGTTGATTATTATTATTATTTCCAAATAAATTAACAGGTTTCGGTCCTGATGATACTGGCTTCGGCTTTAAACCCGTTTGTACTCCAGATGTACCTAGTCTGTAAAAACATAATGTCAAGAAATTTGCGAATATATTTAAAAAACGGCAATCTGAATTAAATTAGTTACCCGAAACATCTGAACGAAGCTGAATAGATTGTGAAACCACCTATATCAGCATTGATATCCAAACAAGCGAATGCATTTCCATTCCTTATTCGTATATTGCTTATTTCAGCGCAAACTCGAACAAACGGTGCTCTTCTTGGGTTAATGCAAATTGGTGGTGGGTCGCTAGCTGTTAAAAAAATATATGTAGAACACTAATTGAAGCACAAACGTATAATTATTATTCTTACAAAAAAATTCTATTCGAAAGTAAGTAAAATTTAAAATTAAGCTTTGTAAAAATATTTTACCAGAAACTCTGCGACGCACAACTGTGTTGTTATTTACACTTAGTCTGACATCAAATACGAAATCTTCAGGAATAAATGAAATATTCCCACAGACTTTCATCCTGAATCGCTGTAATAAAGCACCAGTACAACATCCACATTGCTCAGTATTGCACCGACATGGAAACCTTATCAATGTCCCGTTCACACCTTGAATAGGTGACTCTGAAGCTTCGTTCTGTATTGTTGGTTTCTGTGTTACATCAGCAACTGTTGGTGCTATGGATGTCACAGGTATATCGCTAATTGGTTCTTCAGGTAACGATTCGATTGGGTCCTGAGCAGGTACAGGTTCAATAGGATCTTCTGCATCTTCCAGTACTTCATTATCAACGTCTTCATCGATATCACCCTCATCATTATCCGCGATGTGTACTGGCACTACTATAGTGACAGGCGATTTTAATACGGGAGTTGGATTGAGTGCTTGTCTCCATATCTCTTTAGGGATTACAAAGTTTATTTTTTCATAGCTGCAGTCTTTGTTTGATATTATTTGACCTAAAGTAATGTTGATTTAGTCTTATTCGGTAGTAGCGTATTATATTTAAAAAATTGTATATCACAGTAAGGACTTACCATGTCTACTCTGGCAAATATGTATGAGTGTGTAAAGGAATAAAATGGAATATTTTAATTGAACCATTGCTTTAAGAAAGTTATGGTGCCTTAATTACAACAGTTGCGGCCGACTTACTGATTGAAATTGTTGTATAGCATGACGACTCCACCTATTTAAACGTCCACTAACAGAGTTTCAATAGCTCGTTCCTGCGGTACGGTCATTGAACATAACAAGTTTAAAATTTAAATACATTGTCAGGAGAAAGTCTTGAGTAGGTACTGCAAGTGACAGTTCGGATTCCTACTTTCTGTATTGGGTACGCAAATTGGAAGTTACTCCTTTTGCATTTTATTATTTGCACCAAATTTTACAAGGAAGTAAGATGTTATTTTAATACTTTATTAGTTATTACATTTTTATTTTGCTTCATCTCCCTAAGTTTCACTGTAGTTTGACTCAAAAAGGACAATACTGCTTATATACATACAATGAAATTAATTAAATCTTGTTGTGATATAGATACATAGTAAAATATAATCATATAATCAGAAATAAACTTAGTCAAGTTTGTATAATTCTTGCATATGGATGTTGAAGGTGCCAATTTTTACAAGAAAAGAGGAAAAATATGCAAGCAGGCTGGCGCTTAGGCTCTTCCATGTCGAGTGAAAGTTACAGATTTATATTTTTTATTTAGAAAAACGTGTTGCGTTTCAAATACACAATTATTATAGCACAGAAATGTATTTCTTACAGTTAAAATGTAAGCACAAAAATATAAATATAATCGTTATAATAAATAATTTATAAACAAAGTGTGCAGTTGGGTTTATACCTACCGGTGGATTATTGAAATGAAATTATTTGAAACTAGGTTTCCGCCCGCGGCTTCGCCCGCGCAGTCAAAGAAAAACCCGCATAGTTCCCGTTCCCGTGGGATTTCCGGGATTGCGTTTTCCCGGGATAAAAAGTAGCCTATGTCCTTTCTCAGATATCAAAATATCTCTATACCAAATTTCATGAAAATTGGTTCAGTAGTTTAGGCGTGATTGAGTAACAGACAGACAGACAGAATTACTTTCGCATTTATAATATTAAGTATGGATGTAAAATATACAAACACACTTTTAATTACGAGTAGGTACTTATGGTCGAAGTTTGTTGTTTCGCATAGACGATAAGTTTGCATAATATGTAAGCTATATGACCTCTTTTGGATACATTTTTTGAAATTAAAGCATTGTATAATTAATTTAATCACTACTATTGTATATTCTATTTATTTATTACTACTTTTTAAAAATTATTATTAATTAAATTATTACTTTAATAGGGTAAAATAAAAAGTCAAATATTTTATTAAATCGCTATACTTGTAAAAATATACAATTCAGAATAAATTAACTATTTACAGAGGTGAATAATTTAAAATAAATAAATAAGCTAAAATTAATAAATTACTATTTAAATTCTTCTTTATTTCTGTGACCATTCCCCACGCATCATTTTATTTTGCCTCCTACCACTTCTTCTTCTTCCAACTTCGATATCAGGTAACCCTAAGCTTTCATTAAGAGCATCAATTCCAAGTACATCATCATAATCATTGTTATGTTGCTTTTTATGTTTATGAGGCTTATTGTCTTTGTTCTTGTTTTGCCTTTTATGCCGGCCAAAAATGCCTAGCTGATGACCGACACTTTCACCAATTTTAGTTAAATCAAGAACGTCTAAGTCTTCTAATTCAAATTGTTCACCTCTGTGTTTTTTCTTCGGTAAAACAAGTCCTTCATAATGATGGTTTGGAAAATGATTATGACCACGACTCTCATCTCCAGTAACTTCCTTGTCAGCTTCATGTTCAGCAGAATGAGAATCAAGGCTCTGTACAATCTGTACCATGTCTTCTTTCACTTCATCATCATCAACAACCGTGGCAAATGGAATAGTTGAGTGAGGCTTAGGCGTTATAGTTTGAACTTGCTCATAAGTTTGTTCTTCACTAGATTTGGTTTCCTCTTTTGATAAAGTGGGAATGATCTGAGTAACTGGCATTACAGAAAGTTGACCTGTGATATGAGCTAATGACATTTCGAGACCGGGGTCTTCAAAACTGGTTGCAGTTATCGGTGTTGTTGAAACAATTGTTGATGAAGGATTATCATTCATTGAAACAATTTTTTCACTCGTTTGAGCACTGTCCATACTTGCAGAAGAGCTTTGAACACCTACTGTTGTTGATGTGTGACTGTCTTGCACTTGCACTTCAGAACTAGCGGATACAGAATCAGAAGCAGTAGAAATGCTTGATTCAGGGAAACTGTCTGCACTAGTAGTACTTGCACCAGGGCGTCGAGTAGGCCTTCTTCCTGGTCTACGTGTTGGACGCCTATTCACGGGTCTTACTCGAACCGTTGTTGTTCTCGTTACTGGTCTTGGTGTAGTTCTAGTATTTGGTCTTCTAGTAGTACGTCGGTTTGGCCTTGGTCGACGGGTAGTGGTAGAAGTTGAAGAACTTGGGGCTTGTTTATTTCTATTCTTATTGGGCTTTTTACCGCCGGATGATCCAAACAGGTCTCCTAATAAGTCTTCTCCTAAAAGACTAAAACCTGTATAATCCGCAGCATCGACATCGTTGACGGCATCTATTTCACCTAAAAAAGAGAAAAAAGTCGTTTAAAAAACTGAAGATTTACTATCAAAGTGAATATACATGTTATAAAAATTATCACACTGATATTATAAATAATTAATTAAATGCTATACAGATCAATGTTATAATATAGTACAATGTTAATTTTGGCATTATTATTATCGGTAATGTACCTACTAATGTATCTTATTCGTTTTGAAATTTAATAAAAATGGAATTATGTATTTCAATAATGATTACTAACCGTCGTCATCATCATCGTCATCATCAACTTCATCGTCGTCATCATCGGCACCGAGACCGAAGTCGTCTTCTTCATCATCATCGTCGTCGTCATCGTCTTCCGCCTCCGTTTCTTCTTGAGGAACCAATGGCAAGGGGTCAGCTGGCTCAGATGTGACACCTCGAGGGCCGAACTTAAAGCAGGATACTCTCACTGCGGCTTCAACAGTGCTTTTAGCTTGTAGTTCTAAACCGAGACAAGCGCGAAAGTCTTCTCCTGTCCTTGCGATGTTGTAAACACGTCCACAGAACTTAGATACACCTCCTGGTAGAGGCATGCAGACTGGACTCGGCTTACGACCTGATAATTTGAAAATAACCAATTTAATCGATTAATTTTTATCATTAATATTAAAGCATATAAAAGCACATTCAGTCATACATACTTGCAACAGTGCGGTTTGTGATCACTTTTTTCCCAAAACTCAGTGATATCGACATTTTATCACCCGTCAAATACATCAGTGAAGCACATCCTGAAATTAAAAAAAAATGATTTAATGAATATTATCCACATACCAAGGAAAAATCATCTTTATTATAGAGTACCAGAAATAGAGATTACGTACCTGGACCGTTCAAATTAACAACCGGAACTGCGAAGTCCCTGCAGCAGTTGCATAATGATTCCGAACATTTGCAGTATCTATTTAGACTACTGTCTTCGATTTTGACATCATCTTCTTTATTACGAAGTACTTTATTATTATTTTTCCGTTTATCTTAAAACAAATTATATAAATGTCAATATAAAACATAATAATCGAACATTAATATCTAATAATTATTGATCTTTCAGAAGTATTCATGTATAACTTAGTCACGCGAGCTTGTTCTTTTAATCGCATACCATTTTGGTACAAAAATACATAGAAATGAGCGGACACACTTTCTCCTTTTTAATCGGACAATGCTCGAGGTTCAATAATTATATAATTTCAAGGTACATATAAGTGTGGATAATATTATCTACTAAAATATTATTTGATCCAAGTCCATATTTAAAAATATAACATATAATTTTGATGAAATTATTAAAGTAATACATAGTAATATGTATTACTATAATACATAATTACAAGAGCATATACCTAATTACTTACGTATGTTTTTGGATGCAGCAAATGCTATTAGCACAAAAATTAAAAGTAGTTCAAAAACCAGGGAGAGCTTCATCGTGGAGCCCAACCCTGCCTGAAAGTTAAGAAAATTAAAATAAATAAATACTTTGCTCACAATTCAATCAGTAACTTTACAACACATACCTATGTGTAATTTTATATATAACCTAATATTTAAAATTACACACATAGTTATATTATACAAGAACTTAATTTCAAAATTTAGAACGATTAATAAAATAAACTTTTCATAATAGAACCTTTAAAATAAAATTATCACCATTAAAAACATAATAGTCTTTAAGTTTAAAGCCTCGATCCCGTTTAAGTCTTTGATATGAACTTTACCATAAACATTTTATTAGAAGCTTTTTATTATTTTTTTACCAATTCTAGAAATTTAACTTTTTCGTTATAATTAAAAAAATGAAATACTTACGTTACTCGTTAGCTTTTATGTTATAAATTAAGTAACTGTCCAAACAGAAAAATATATATCGCGATTCCCAATCGTAGTCACACCTGCACGGCTGTTCACGTACAATTAACGTATAATTATTATTAGTAACAACTGACCAGCCCTAAAACGCAAGCGACGCCGACGTATGTAGCACTGATTTCATATAACCACTTGGACTCACCGGAGAAATGCGAAGTGACGTGCGAGAAAGGAAAACAAGAAAACAAGAGTCGACTATCTCTATCCGACTCGAAGGAATCGTGAGGGAGGGATGACAGACGCACTTGGCCGCCGATGTAGAATTTAGTATCAAGCGCACGGACTAATTTACAAAGTATAATAGTTAAGGATGAGGAAGCGATTTTAACACGCGATTGAGTGACGATAAAACAGTGTTGTAAACTATTATAATTTACATTGATATAATCGTGTAGTACAAAACATGTATACAAAGTATACAAAGGCCTGTGTCTGTTTATCTTACTTTCATATTTCACTCTATAGCATACTAATTTGTTGTATAGTATTGCAGCTTTGACAGAATTATAATATGTAGCGCGAACGTTATAGAGGGGGTATAGTGGAAGTTCGAGAAACATCCATAATGGGTGTATTGATCTCGGATACAGTAAACCACTAGAAAGTGGCGTTTGTTTTCGTTGAGGTATAATTTTGTAGTATACATTTATAGAATTTTTAAACTTCACCTTACATGCATATACATATAGCGGTATTTATTACATATTTCAACTTCTCTATATATTTTTAAATTACAAATATTAATTACACGTTTATGAAAATATAATATCTTTACATCAAAGGAAAACCAATGAAATATTAATATAGCGATAGAACAATTTTAATAAAATATATTATCTCAATGGATATAATATGTTTTAATGAATTTAATGTAACAAATTGTTACAGATTTTCAAATATTAATTTATATAAGAAAAAGGTCCAACTTTTTGCATAAAAGTTTAATTTAACCGGAATTATTTGTAGCATAACTGTATCAATGTATTCAAAAGTCTCTTCCTAAACACAATTAAAAGTAATTCAGTGTTAACATAAAATACTAAATTATTATGTATATATTTACGGTAGCACGTATAAAACAGCACCCGTCGCTAAAGCGACTGTTAGGGTCACTTTCTAGTGAGAGAAAGTTGTATTCAGTCTGACTAAGCTACGGTCTGATATTTGTTTTTCATTTTGGTATTGACAAAATTTCTTATTCTTATGATTACGTTTTCAAATCACACTGCGGTTTATTATTAACTCAATTACATAAAACTTAGTGATCTTTTAATAATTATGTACATAATAATTAATAACTACTTAAAAATAAAAAGTTCTAATCGCAAGTAATCGCTGTATTACGTTATCCATATTACCACATAAATGAGCATAAAAAGGAAAATTGTTCCATTATGAAAAAAGGGATATGTTACGGTATCACTTCCGAATTCTAAAACCTATCAATATTAATCAACGCGTTGCATGTATGCACGAATACTTACACTTCATCGAACTTTGTTTTTTAACTGACAAGTGTAATTATTAATTCTCTCATAACATCATTTTTTTAACATTCATCTATTGTTCCATAAAAGGAAATGACTTCTACAAATATTATTTTTACTAGAGTAATGAGTCGATGAACTCAACATGGATAACCTTGAACTTGACATAGTTTTAGTAAAAACTAGTTTGATTTACAGTTCCTAATAATGAAATACATTTATATTAATATTATAATTTATAACAACACCCATATTACTAATACTAATGTTTTAGTTATTCTAATAAAGATAAATACTTACAGAATCTTTTCTTTTTATGATAACGACTGCGCTGGAACTACCTAAAATATAGAAACGAAATATGTATATCCTTCCGATTGTCCTAGTCCGAGTTATTGTAAAAGACGTTGAGAGATTTTACAAATTATTAACATAAATGCAGAAATCATATAAAATGAAAATGGGTGATTTTAAAAATATTGCGGTTTTGAACTTCTTTAAATAACGATGAGGTACACATTTGACCATTATCTGAAAATATTGATCAAACTAGTTTAATACTAATTAATCATACCATAAAACACATTTTCCCAATCCCGTTCATCATAGGATGAAATCTCCCACAGCTTTCTCGATGCATCTCACCGGTGCATGTGATTACTACATCGTTATGTTTTATTTTAAATTTCACCGTCTATTGTGATAGTAAGCGAGGTGAAACGGCCGGAGATCGGAGGCAAGGAGCAGTGTTGGCTGAGCTCTGGCAACGATCGCCTCATTCTGTACGCCTGTACCGCGCTTTTATAATTAATTTTATTCGTATATCATAAATTGACCGGTGTCACGAGATGAATAAGCTAACACTTTCGCTGTTTGTGGCGATTTTAGCTCTCGTCCACAGCGCGAGTATATTGGGTGAGTTATGAATATTCATCTTCATCGGTATAAGTGCATTTCAATGTGATTTCTGAAACCATTTTTTTTAAATTAACTCTATTAGATCCTCATCAAATTTAATTAATTAATGCTAAACGCAGTAATTATTGGTTCCATTAATAATTCATAAATACACCAATAATCGTTTCTAACATAAGCAGAGGTTGTAATGCATAACAATAACAGGCGTTACTCAAGAAGTCTTATATAATCAACAAATATCTCGGTCCTTCACATCGTACAACGACCGCCAATGGTCGTGACCAAACGCAGTGAAAGTTCTCGCATGAGAAAGTGTCATACAGCCTAAAAATGTTATAATCGTTAGCATGTTCAGGAGAATTTGTATTCCCTACATGTTGAGGCTTTTGAGAAGAATATAAATAAACTTCGAGAACATTGGAATTCTAGAAAACAATTAATTGAATTTGGGAAAGTAGATCAATTAAGTTTGAGGTGAATTTTAATTTATTGTTGGATATTTTTTTAATAAAGTGTTTTTAATTTAAAATCATGAATATTTTAATAAATTTATTGGATGATTAAAATGATTAACTAATTGATAAAAAAAAATATAATTTCATATTAATAACGAATAACTTTATTAGCTCTATTTTTAATTTTATCTTCAAACAATAAAAATATATTCAATAACTGTATAAATCCTTAGATTTTCTGGATTGGGAAGATGGCAAGAAACTGATAGAGATACCAGAACTAAGAAATGACCAACCGAATAGAAATTGTTTGTGCAAGGGACCGGCGTGTGTTTGCTGCGTTGATTTCAATATTACATTCGTTGATTTGGGAGGACCAGGTAAATATTTTCTTAAATTTACTTCTTAAATATTAAGCCTAATATGTCTTCTTAATATTTTTTATTATAAATGCGAAAGTTTGTGACGAAGGATGTATCATTGGTTTTTTTTTCACGAACAGCTCGTATATGTATGAAATTTTGTACACAGATATAATACCTATTAGGGGTCTAGATCAATCAAAGACTACTTTTCACTCGGTTTCACGCGAGTGAAATGCTAAATAATATGTTTTAAAGGTATATTTGGGGCTCTAACTTTGAATGTACAAAATTAGACACATTATATATTATGCACGTTAAAAAATTATACGTAGTTTTTTTATTAGAACATATTATATTACTTATAATATACTTGTTTATTGCATATTTACCACGATCAGAAATTATATCAACGAATCGTGAGTTTTCTTATCACACAATACACAGTAGGAATACTTGTAATGTCTAATATCGTCAATTTTATATTTTATTTTTACTTATAAACTATGTGAAGCATGTTTTACTCAATCATATATAAATTCGCGAGTGGGTTGAAAAATTGGCAGAAATGTAGAAATGTATGCAATAAGGTATAATACATAAAATATAGAAATAATTATCTTTTGTACATTTATTGTCCGCGGAGTCCTAGTTATATTATAATGATCTCTCATATTATTTACTTGCAACAATCTAATCCTATATTTTGTAACTTTCAGGATGCGTTCACATGAAATATCTGTCACCCGAAGATGGCTTCTCCGTAAATGTTTCGTATGGAAAAAACCTTCTCCACAGTTCCAAAATACAAGGTAAATATTATTTAGGCGTGTAGATAAATATTGAGCCTCGTATTAAGGTTTATTCAGGTTTATTTATAGAAAGTTGCCTTTCCAGTACTATCGTAATATTTAGAAAGCTTATAGCAAGCTTTAACGATGTCGCTAATTTCACTTGTTTATTTTCCTCTTAAATTGCCGTTCATGATATACACAGTAATTATTAAACATATAATCAACGGAATATAACATGGAGATTTAAACGTTATTGAACATTTTATTTTAGACGTAAAGTTAAACCTAAAAACGTTTTAGGCCAGCGGAATAATACTCGATGCTGAATCCAAAATTACCTACATAATTTTTGAAGTGAATACTTCTTTAGCGGCGTTGAGCACTTTTTCTGTAATGGGTATAAAAGCTTAAACTCGCGTCAGGACACGTGACCTGATCGAAAAAGCGTAAGACGGATGGATATCAAACATGCTCAACGTTAATAATCAAGTTTTCACTTCTGCCGGCACTCCCGGAGTGCAACCCGTCTTTTTTTTTCTTCTGTCTATCTGTATATCATACCTTGGTTCCGATAGCATAAAACTTTGATGCTACAAAATGGATTTAAGTAAATGCAATTTTATCTTAGAATAATTATCGTCGGAAAATAATATCTAGATCTTTTTCATGAAGTAATTGTTTTGGTTAGATAGTGGTAAAATAATATCGCAGTGCGCTCTTTCGATGCAACAATAACAGTTATAACGTTCCGGTTATGCACAAACAGTGCACTTGTTCGATAAAAGTGCAGAAAATGTTGTTTTAATTTTTTTTTATATCAATATATAGAACACGTATTTATTACATTCTCTTCCATTAAGCCATTAGGCTTAATGTGTGCTAGAGGTGGCTTTCGATTAATTTACCTACTATTGAAAAATTTGCAATAAGAATATGGTTTAGAATTTTAGATATATAAGTAACTACAGCGTTTTAGTACGATGACAATTTTACTCATTTATAATTCCTTGTGATATTTGTAATGCATTAATACCGGAGGATTTTCTCAATTCGACAGTATTTTTTTTATCTAAAAGCTCTCATATAGTCCCATTTAAATATGTTTTAGTCCCATTTCTGACAATTTGATAGTTATTTTTTTTATTAAAAGTAATTATTTCGTATCGATTTACAGGCTCAAACCCTGCACCAATATGCCTACAAGTATTCGGAAAGTTCGCCCAAGTGTGCGCCAAGTTCAGTGACTTGGCACCAACCGCTGATGGTCTGAGAGGTTGTCTAGAATTGGAACCAAAACTATTAGGAGAAGCGCAATTGGACTTCCCTATTGGATGCTTTAAGTCTACACCTGGTGGTATGGAAATGGAAGATCCTCCTGCTGAGGAAGAGTAAGTAGTATGAAATTATTATAATTAAAATTTTATTATATATTATATTTATTGTAGAAATTGTTATCAAGCGCTTGACTGTTTGACAAAAAACCTTAACAATAACATTAACCTTTGACCTTATTGAATTGCGTAATAGATTAGGGCTGTAATTTAAACATAAGATGACATATTACTCCACACAGTAGGTTGCCTGGAAGAGATCACTCTTAAGTGATAAGGCCGCCTTCTGTGCTGGACTAGTTTTTAAGTTTTAATTTTAAGGATTAATTTGTATGCCAGCACAATAAAGTGTAAATAAATAAATAAATAAATATAACAAAAGCCTTCTAAAATAAATCATTCATTTTAGAAGCCTCAAGTGTTATTCTTTATGAAACTTAAATTAAATTAAACGATAGGTGAATATAATAAAATTTTGTAGGTAGTTAAAAAAATGACGTAGTAACATTTACTTACATTTAAGACATCTTTTTAACCTAACATTGTCTTAATCTGTAAAAAAATATTCTTTCTAGATCAACCGAAGAACCAACAACAGAAGAAAACACATTCGACGCTGAATCATTTTTAGTCAGTGTTTACCAAACAGCAGAACAAGGAGTAGCATTTCTAAGTAGCCTTCTAGATATTCCCTCAAAACGTAACATTACAACCACTATTGCTCCTCCTACTATACAACCAGAAACCCAACGAAGGGCATCTAAAAACCTAAAACATCCTAATCAACTGTGATAAAACATTACTAATTACAGAAGTACAAAACAGCATTTAATAAAAAATAGTTAAGTTTTAGCTTGCCTAGCTCTCTAGTAACTGAAGTAACACTTCTCGTCCTATTTATTGCTTTAACGTACACTAGGATAAATAAACGTTGTAAATGTTTTAATCGTGTTTTATTTCGACTTAATATTTTGCAAGGAAATTAGCCCTGGGAGAACGGAGGGGCGGGGTTTGTCTCCAAGTAGTAGACACCAGTTTGCCTGAAAAAATATAATAAATTTATTAAAAAACTATGATTTTGTCAAAAAAGAAAAATATGTCGAAAATTTTCCCACTATATACTAATCTCGGCGTAATCTTTATTATGCATTAATTTTAGATTACCCAAAATTATTATCGATAGCTAATATTATCATCTATTTGATTCCAAACACCAATATCATTAGCCATCGTTTCAAAACAATACGTACCCAACTTTCGGTGTCAATCCACCCATTTGTAAACGGCCCGAGAAATCACACAATCTCAATACAGCTGCATAATAATTCAAGCATTCTGTGCCAGTAAAGCCTCCCGATGTTATTGATTCGGCGAAGTAAAAGAAACTTCTGGCATGGTCGCATTCATTGGAGTTGCAGCCAGGCATGGAAATACCCCCATTAGGATAGAAATCCACTTGGGCTAGATCAGCCAAATAACCATTGACACCGTAGTTTGTGTGAATCACTTCTGTGTAGAGAGCGTCGTTGGGAGCAAATCGATCAATGTTATTCACCCATCCGATTAAAGCTGGGTCTAAACCTGAAAAGTAATCAAAATATTAACCCAGTGACCAAAAATTGCGAAAGAATTTACTTCTTAAACAGATATAATCATTAGTAGATTAAGTTTTACGCTCTCTTTACGAAGTTATAACTATTAACTTCTTAATTATTGTATTTTATTTAAATGGTACTAAAAGTGAATGTGACAAAGCATTTAAAATTTTCTGCACTCAATCTTCTTCGTTTAATAAGTAATGAGTAAGTTTATTACACAAAATAATTAAGTGTAAGATGTATCTATGTCGAAACGTCGCTTCAAAAAGCAGAATACATACCTGTAACATAATTAATTTGTCCCCTAACATTTCTACCAACCACACCAGCTTGGTGGCCACCAACGCCGTGTCCTATAATATGATATTGTCCCGGATTAGATCCAGTTAGGTCATTAACCCAGTCTATAAATCTTGCTACCGCTTGTCCTGAAGTTACGCTATTCCAATTAACAATTCTGTAGTTAATAGAATTTGCTCCGGAAGACCAGTCCACGACAATGACGTTCACGTCGGCAGCTGCTAGAATTACTAAAACGCAAATTAAAAAACAATGGATAAGTATATAGACTCTTCATTTTTTATAGTAGATAATTTAATGTATTACATATTATAACGTTTTGAATGCGAGTGTATGTATCTATGTTCCGTTTGTATAAAATGCTAAAACTGAATTTGAAAATTTTGACATAAAGACAGATTCTGAAGAAAGACGCGAGCAAAGTTTTTAGGCAACATAAAAACGATGAATGTTTTAATTTACGAAAGAATTTTGGATTTAATAAGAATGGCTGATATTTACAAAGTGGTCCATACTTACTGAGAAACGTACAAACTAACCTGGGATAAGAGCCATATTGAAATCCGAAGTCGCCGAGTTCATCCATCCATGAATAAGAACGATTGTTCTTTTACTGCTATCATAATTTGATTGTTGTAGAAGATTGACATTATTGAATTGGAGGGGTTGGCTTCTAGAAGGATTCGATCTGAAAATTAACATGAAACGAAATTTTATAACTATGTCTTCAAAATAACTTCACATGAAGTATTTGTAAAGCTCTCGTTACTTTCATTAATTTATGTATTTTTTTACGATTATTTTTGTTATACCTTGTAAACAAATGGTAGACATTACTAGCTTGTGGGTTAAAACGTGCCACTGCAGCAAGGTCAGTTATTGGCATCCACAAATCTACCAAATGAAGCTTTCCATCGGAATCCTCGGCGTACTGGTAACGGTAGCCAGAATCCAACTTTCTTATTATTCTGTCAGTTGGCGAAGCTGAAAAAGATTATAAATATTTTTAACTTAAAATAATAATAAAGCTTGAAAGCATTCAGTGATAAAAAATATATTTATTTAAATTCAATTGCAGATCAAAATTTTACGTCGTAACTGAGTTTAAGAACAATCTTCGTCGTTTCATGATTTTATTTTTATTTTTTTTATGACCTAATTATTTTTTTGTAACTAAAATAAGGATTAAACAATAATGGGTTGTAACGTTATTACTTTACTATAAAGCTAGTTCAAAGCCCCTCAAAGAAAAATAGTCTATAAAATCTTACCTGCACAAACAGCCAAGGAATATATTAAGAAAATCAATATTAATTTCAACATGTTTCTATTCTTCAAAGCCAAACAAGTATATCACAATTAAACATTAAAAATACATAATTAACTGATATAAATAATTATAATTGAAATATTTTATCAATTTATAGAGATTACATTTTTGTTGTCAACCAACTGATAAAATTACTTCTAGTTACAGATGTAGAAGATAAAAGCAAAAATATGATGTAATTACTTATCTAAAAACGGGAACTATATGCAATATTATGGAACAAAAATGAAATTAAATAATACAGACTTCAGAATAGGCAGATCCACATAGAGCGAGCATCCTCGCCAATAAATGATAATTTTTTAAGTCGAAAGACGCGGGTTTGAATCCTCGAATTCCCGTGTTCGATTGTTTCCTATTCTTTTATAATAATTGCCCATGTAAACAGCATTTAATGCTATTAAACTAACTATCAAATTAGTTAAATTTTATTTAGATTAGGTTATAAACATGTGTATAATTTTAACAGATTTTAGGCGGTTCGATACCCGGGTGTGGCGAGTACCTACCTAAATCATAAATGCTCTTTAGCCTCTTTATAAATGAGAAATATTTTCTTTAGAAATTTCTTATGTTTACCGCATTTACAAAATTCCATCTTGTATAATATTATTATCGTGTTTCTTAATGATATTACGTAGGCATAAGAAGGAAAAATTAAAAACAAAACCAGCTTACATTAAAAATATAATTAAAACATTATTTTTATTAATTTTGAGAGCGCTGAATTCATCCTAATGCGAAGGGTGGGCGCAAGTTTGTGAGGAAGACGTAAATGCCGGACTCCCTGAAAAGAAAATGCATGTTATAGAACATAGATCAATCATGTTTTTTAAATAATTCAAATACCACACGTCATAATTAAGGCACTGTTATTTGTATTTAAAATTACTCTTCCACGTAACAACGATATTCATTTCCACAACAATACTAGGCTAATAAATTTAGAAATAAAATAAAAATATACATACGTGGATTTAACAGCTGTGCCTCCGAAAGTGGCATCACGGTCACCGCCGCAACTAAGCTGTTCGGCTTCATCTCGGGACGCACAGGCCCTCCCGACGAATTTAGCTGCATTTGTAGCATCAGCAGTGATCGATTCTCCATAGTACACGTAGGCGTACATGTGAGAGCATGTGTAGTCCGCGCCACACATTGGTTGTTCGGCACCGCCGTTAGCGTAGAAGTCGATCTTTCCTATGGGACCGCCATAGCCATATGCCCCCGCTGATGTGTGCAGGACCTCAACAAAAGCTGCATCATCAGCCTTCAGCTTGTGAGGGTTGTGCGTCCAACCGAGAAGTGGGGGGTCGAGAGCTGCAATACAATCACCAAAAATAAATTTACTTATTGTTATATTGATGTGTAACAATATCTGGAAGCTATCAATTGGATAGAAATGTTCACTCTATCGTACAATCGGTCTAACTAGATAGTTACGGCCTACGGGAAAAAGTTTTCATTTTATAAAAATCATAAAGAACATCCCTTTAAGTACATACTAAGTTAACAAAGCAATACATGATATATCAATGATATTATAATTATATAGATTTATCCAAGAGGGAATAATTCGTTAAAAATACCACCATGACACGATAACTTTAACTTTTGTTTGCATTAACTTAGGATAATTTTTATAATGATACAACTTGTTTACTAACTTCGTAACCTAATTGAAGTCCTGTAGGTACAACATACCGACAATGTGAGGAACGACGCCATTAATCTTTCTGGAAGCTGCTCCAGCCGCATGAGCGCCCAGGCCAAACCCGACAATCCGGATAAGGTTCACATTGTAACCAAAGCTGTTTATCAGAATGTTCACGAAGTCAGCAACAAGGTCACCGAGCTGGGGAACGTTAGCCACACCCACGGAGTAGCCGAAAGAACCACGGCTCCAATCTACTACTAATATGTTGACGTCTTCGGCGCGGAGGTGAGCTATAATGAGCAATAATGTGTCAAACATGACCAATTTTCAATAATAAAAAAATACATTTAATAATAGGTACTTGAATTGCCTTATTTATTTTCTACTCTTCTTGCTTTCTTTTTTTAAGTTAAATCCCAAATTTAAAACTATTTCCAGTTACAATATAAAATATGTACATATAAAATTGCCTAGAAATATACTTATATCTACTAATATGTATTACTAAATCATAATACCCTTTCTATCTTCAAATACAAATTTCAAGTAATTGAATGTTTTGTTTACTTTAACCACAGAAGATACTATCTATAGGTAATCCGTACTTATAATACTGAACTTTCAGTCTAGCTCAAAAAGTTCAAGGCCAATAACGTTTTAATAAAGTTTTAATTATCTTATTAAATCTCACCTGGCACAACATGAGCGACAAAGTTGCCAGTGACATCATCTCCGTCACTATGTATGGCAATAATTGTTTTGCGACTGTTAGAGAACGAGGACATAGAAATAGAAACTATGGAAGGCAGAAGGGGCTGGCTTACTGTGGGGTTAGTCCTGAAAAAGATTTAGTTAAAATCAAACTCTAGAAAATACTATGTAGTTATTTATTACACATAAGACTAGAAGCCCGACTTCACCGTGGTACATATTATACGGTCTATATCTCTCGGGGATGTGTATGGTCGCCAATCTAATTTTAAACGTTAGGTATATCCAACCGTGAAAAAGATTTTTGAAATCGGTCCAGTAGTTGGTTTGAAAAACAATTAATTTCATAGATATATATAATATTGTATCTAATAATGTGATCATATGAGAGAAAAAGATTATATTAAAAAAAAAACAGCATAAAGAAAAGAAAAATTGATACATATCACGAAGCTGAATGCTCAGGCTCATCAATAAAATTGCTGTAGTTCAAATATTTATTTAAACATCTCAACTCTATAAAACTAAAATTGTAAAAGTTATATGAAAATAAATTTTATACGAACGGGGTAAATAAATGGAAGATAACATCCGTTGTCTGCATAGGGTATCCATGCGCTGAAAGAAAAATATTACAATAAAAAAAATTGTTTGTGTGTGAAAATATTTCATAAAACGACATTCAATTATACAATAGCTAAATAGGTTATACATTGTCATCAACTAGCCACTTATAATATGTTATGTTTTAAAATTTAACAAAATCTCTAACAATAGGTAGTTATTAGGTGAAATTGTCTTATTTCTTATAGGTATCTTATTATCAGTACTAATTAAGTTTTATTGATGTTCTTTTTAGACGTAACTACCTACGTAATAGGAAAGGAACGACGGAGGATTTCCTTCTGAACTAAACCTATTCTCATATTAATACTTCGACATACCACATTTTCATATACCTAATTATAATATTTAATTAACATTATATTAATTACATATTTTTATCTCAATTGAATTGTCGATACCAATTAAATAAGTACATATTTATCTGGGGTATTAATATAATCTGCTGACAAAAATGGATTAAAAAGATAATTTCACTGATCCTGTTCAGTAGAAATAATCAAATGGCTGATATCAATTAAAAATTATATAAAAGGCAAATAAGGAAATATCACAATCCATTCCACATCAACACTATCATGCTTCATATTAAAATTATATTTTTCACTCTAATAGACTACAGGCCCTTGAAAAATGTATGGGTCATTTGAACCACCAGGTGACCTATCTAGAACGATATAAGAGCATAAAATAATAAGATTCAGCACTGTAGTCTATACACTTTATAAACTCCTAGTTAACATAACACACACATTCACAAAACACACTGTATTGATACAAAGCACAATTTGTAGTCGAATTTTTTTCTTTTTGCTAAAACACTTTCTTTCACCACTAACTTTATTTTTAAACCAATCGTACCTGCCAAAGCAGCGCACAGGATGAGCGCACATTTAACTACCAAATACATTGTTGGCAAACTTCAAAGAGTCGATAATAAACTATATCAACGTATTTTATATAAACCAAATTATCTGCGATCGCTACCTTCTGGGAAATTATAATACCGACATATAGATAATGTGCATTTTGTCCATAAAAACGTCTGATAGCATTATATATGATGGCTTAAACAGTGACTACTGAATGCTGCCTATATTGTGATTTATTGCAAGATATTATATTTAAACAAAATATAAAGTTTTATCGACTTAAGCCTAAAAATAACTAGACTTTTTAGTCAAGCTTTTAAATCGTGGTTCGGTTCAAAATGCGTTTACTAGGTCGAAGAGACAGCTAGAAATTATGTAGTTTCTCTCTCATGGCAATTCTTCTTTTATTTATAATAAACATATTTAAATCTCGTAACATTAGAATCTATACTAATAATATTATAAAGCTGAAGAGTTTGTTTGTTTGTTTGAACGCGCTAATCTCGGGAACTACTGGTCCGATTTGAAAAATTCTTTCGGTGATAGATAGCTCATTTATTGAGGAAGGCTATAGGCTATATATCATCACGCTACGACCCCACAGGAGTTGAGCCACGGGGGTGAAACCGCGCGGAGCAGCTAGTAATAAATATCTCATAAAAAAAATTTTTAAACAATAATTTGATTGTTATACTTAACAATTGGTGATGTTCAGCCTTTAATAAAAAAGTGTTATACCAGTAATGATTATTATTATTTATGTAGATATATATTAGATATTATTTACAAAGCTATTTCCGTTTAATTTTATATTCCTCTACTTGATAACGTTGGGTATTTACAATTTTCGAATTATCTTAAAACTTTTAATTAAAAGATAACCATCTAAGATATATTTTTATCGTCATTTCCTTGATTACTTGAATCTGTTACATTTCTTTAGATTATGCATTAATGGAATAATAAGGTCAGCTATTGAAGATTTACTAATTTAAAAAGAATTGCTCTACAGACAATTACTTGAAACCACCATGTCATCTAATAATAAGATGAATTAAATGTGTGATATTCTAAAAACTGCTATAAACATTTGTAAAAGGAAGTGTTTTTTAGATTTATTATATTATGTGAACCTTTTTATTTATTAACTAGCTTCCGCCCGCGACTCCGTCCGCTCGGAAAAATTAAGGTTTCATCGAAATTGAACCGTTAGTTTTCACCTCATACAGACAGATTTGGTATCGATCCAGTAACACCCCCTGCTATTTATTTTTTCAATATTTTCAATGTACAGAATTGACCCTTCTACAGATTTATTATATGTATAGATAGATAATATCCTAGTTGGACCTACCGCTAATTCATAATATTATGTAGAGTTTGTTTTGAAAGAGTCAATCTCAGGAACTACTTACTGATTTCAAAATTGTTTTGCCTTTAGATCGATTCCCAGTCGTGGCGATTGTATTGTGAAAATTTTTGAATGCATTTCTATTTCTTTTAAAAAATAAAGGAATGTTTCCTTTCAGCAAAATTAGCTATCTACAGTATTTTAAGGACCTACTTCTCCTCCAGGGCTCATTAAATTTTTCACCCTTTAAATGTTCTATAACTCAATGGTAATATAATAAAGTTATTAAAAACAAAATCAGTGCATCAGTATCTAATGTTTCCTATAATTTTTACTTTTATCAGAAGGATTACAAATTGATTAGATCGTAGAGGTAAGCTATAAGTGATTTTTCTAATTATATATTATGGCTATTGATTATCGTGTTATTATTACAATGCGATAAAGAGTCGGTATTCTTTGATCTATTTAAAACAGCAAATGAGCAAAATTTTATTTTTATGGATCAAAGGCAAAATCAGACGTTTTGTTTGTTCGATATATTGTGATATTATTATTTATAAATCAAATGGATGTATAAATTATTGTAATCTTTATTTACTATGTATTTACAATATAAATAGTTGGCTTTAAGCTAATATAAATTTTGTGTCCCATATTTGGTTATCTATAACAATTATATAAAATGAATGTATTTTATATTTAAATACTTACCATCCAAATCTTCACTTAAAAAATGCTAATCTTGGTACATTTTAAGTTTTAAATAATATGTATTTCTTGCTGGTATATTTTTAATTCAGATATCCAATACGGTTCCTTTTGGAATGACTAAAATTGATTTTAACTATGGATCATGGGAGTAGATTTTGATTGTAGGAATTCAAGCTCATTTGTTTTGTAGGATTCTTATAATTTTAGCACTCCCTTTAATAAAAAAGGAGCAAATTATAAAGCTGAAGAGTTTGTTTGTTTGTTTGAACGCGCTAATCTCGGGAACTACTGGTCCGATTTGAAAAATTCCTCGTGGTTTTTAATAGGCCAAAGCCAAAGTACTACATTAGACTTGGCCTGTTAAAAATCTATTTAAATATTGGGAACGTTTACTGTGGAAGATAAAAAAAATCATGCATAATTTGTGAGATTATTCTATATTCACAGAACACAGAAGCTTACTACCTTTACGAACTTTCGTTAAGTGGTGTATGATTTAATCGCGATAGTACCTAGTACATTATCCTGATTCTTCAATGACATTTACTATGACTGTGTTCGTTTGTAATCAATTATATTATGCTTTTGCACAATATTTTTACTCCCCACGAAGTATGGGCACGGTATATGTAATAGTTAACTACTTCCTATACTTGCCTCCTTTTTCCAATGAAATCTGGAATGATAATATACGTTTCAGCGAAATTTAAAGACGAAGATTTTAATGTTTTAAATTGAAAATATTCATATTTGCAAGTAGTAGCGCCTGCCTTAAAGTCAATGCAAAGTTTAGTGAAATGAAAATTGATAGCACTTTTAAAGAAGTATACCTATTAATTTTATATTTTCGCTTTATAAAAGTACCTATAGTTCGTCAACATTCGCAAGTTGAGGTCGCAAGGAATAAAGGACGTAACTATTTTGTATGAAATAAAAACCAGCTGTAATGTAATTAAAAAATAACGCTTTTCGCAATTATTTCTATATCTATATTATAAGACGTCCGCGTCGCCTCGCACCAAAATTTCAAGATTATACCCTGTAGGTTTTTATTCCCTTGCAAATATCGAAATTTTACGATAATTTGCAGCAAACGGCTTTATCTTTTGACTAGCTGTGCCGCGCGGTTTCACCCGCGTGGCTCCGCTCCTGTTGGTCTTAGCGTGATGATATATAGCCTATAGCCTTCCACGATAAATGGGCTATCTAACACCGAAAGAATTTTTCAAATCGGATCAGTAGTTCCCGAGATTAGCGCGTTCAAACAAACAAACAAACAATCAAACAAACAAACTTTTCAGCTTTATAATACATATTAGTATAGATTACGTTGTCTTTTAAGTTTGATTTTTCACAGCTTGAAGGGACCGTAGACTTGAGTATTCAATATAAAATTCAGCTATAAAACTCGCACTTGACCGATTTTTTTTCCTTTTGAGGTTCAGAATACTCAAAATTAACCGGGATAAGACCTCGGGTATAGTTGCTGGCTACATATTATTTTTTAAATTAAACGCACGCTAGACATACTTTAAAGATAAATAGATAACTATTTAAATATAAATTTAAATATCTGTCATGAGGTCGATCAGACAGTGTATTTTATTAATACGTTTGCTACAGTAGAAAATTTTGGTCCCATTTAGTTTTATTCATAATTCATAATTCATAATTCATAATTCTTTATTTACGTTAAACATGGTATTTTTAGATGTTACATTTTTACTTATAGTAGGTACAACATGTTTAGCCGTCATTAAAAAACAGCATGCAAATTTTATAATTTTATATAAAACAATGGGTCCAATTAAATTATCAAATGTTAATTACAAAATTATTACTTATATCATATAAATTAGCTTGTCAATTATAATGTTATTTCTCGTCATCAAAAAATTCTTTAATACTGTAGAAGGACCGATTAGTTAGCCATTCTCCTAATGCTTTTTTACATAATTTGCCATTATTATTTTTAAATTTATTAGGTACGTGATTATAAATTTTAATACACATAAAAATACAATTTTTGTTATACAACTTTAGTCGAGGATTTTCATCTAAAATAAGTTTATTAGGATCCCTACGACTACGATCATTTATATAAGAAGCCTTTTTGAAAAGATGCAGATTTTTTGATACAAACACACAAACATCGTAAATGTAGAGTGACGGAAGCGGCAATAGACCAAGTTTTTTAAACATTGGTCTACAGGATTCATCGGGAGCTCTGCTACATATGGCTCTTATGCATTTCTTCTGTGCAATAAACACCCTCTGTACATCTGTGCTATTACCCCAAAAAATAAGTCCATAATGAAGTACTGATTCTACACAGGCGTGGTAAAATGTAACAGCCGTTTCTATATTTGTGACAATTTTAATTTTTCTAAGAGCGTAAACAAATTTATTAATTTTTTCACAAACTATTTCAACGTGTGATTTCCAATCTAAACGTTGATTGATATTAAGTCCAAGAAATTTTAGGTCATCTGTTGCTACTAATTTCGGAATGTCAATAGAATATTTATTAAATTGTACATACATTGATTTACTTAAATTAATTTTTAGATTATTAAAAGTCAGCCATTCTATGATTTTGTCAACCGTTACATTAATCTCATTAATATGATCCTTTAGCGTATTATTTTTCTTTTCAGATGTCACAATTATTGATATATCGTCAGCATATAAAATAACCTTATGGTTTGTTACATTCAGAATATCATTAATATATAGAATGAAAAGGATAGGGCCTAGAATGCTGCCCTGTGGAACGCCACATTTTGAATATTTGTATTCCGACTTATAAGTTTCAACTTCATTCATTTTATTAATGTTAGAAATCATAACACATTGCTGTCTGTTATATAGATAAGAGGCTAACCAATTAAATGCTGGACCTCTTATACCATAATTTTCTAATTTTTTCAGTAAACATTCGTGAGATACAAAATCAAATGCTTTTGTTAAGTCAAAGAAAAGTCCTGTAGTTATTTTATTTTTATTTATACTATGTAGAATTGTATTGATTAGGGAATGTAAAGCGAGAACCGTGGATTTATCTTTTTGAAATGCAAATTGTTCCTGTCTTATAATGTTATAATGTTATTTGTTTATTTTTGTAAATCAGCTAAAATCCTCAAATACCCCTAAAACCATTTTTATAATATAATATTATTATTTTGTTTTTCAGAACCGGCCTCTACGCTGCACAGGACGAAATTGTACTTTCTAAAAAAGAAAGAACCATAACTGGTTAATTGTGAAACAATTTATAACGTCTATAAGTATTCTATACATATTAATATATCTTTATTTTAAGCTATATGGGGTGTACCCCTTTTACCCGTTAATGTATCCTACACTATTCATTTTGGGTATGGTAGGATACAATGAACTGAGGGTGCGACGGGAATTCTCCATTGCGCTATACTTTATACAGTTATTGAGGGGATTTGCACATAATCCCGGAGTACTCCAATCCCTCTCGCTGTATGTGCCGGACAAGTACGTTGAGAAGCGTCACAAGCCCCCACTACTCTACGTGCCGCAAGCACGAACCAAGCTGCTTGCGAAGTCTCCTCTGGTGCGAGCACTCCGCGTTCTTAATGACCTCCATGGGAGGGTGGACATATTTACATGCAAGTTGGGTGAATTATCAAAGGTTCTTCTTTATATTATTCGTTATTAATTTATTATTTTTAGATTGTATTTATTATTGGATTATATTTTATTATTGGATTGTGTATATTGTCATTGTATGTCCATTTAGTAGATTGTAAGTTTATAAGTTTAAGTTTTTAGTATTAGTATTCGTTTTAATATATGTATAAGAATTTTAGTTTTAGTCAGTACCGCATTGGGTTAATCCTGTAAAGGTAATTGATATGTGTGTGAATAAATAAATAAAATCTGTAGAAGAGTCAATTCTGTACATTGAAAATATTGAAAAAATAAATAGCAGGGGGTGTTAAGTACTGGATCGATACCAAACCCAAATATGTGATTAAAAAATTTTTGTCTGTCTGTCTATCTGTCTTTCTGTATATTCAGGCATCACGTGAAAACTAACGGTTCGATTTCGATGAAATAAACCAATTTACGATGAAAACTAAAACTACGTACGTACTATAATATTTACAAAAGTATTTACAAATAAATCGGATCGGAACAGTCTGTTTGAATGAAAGCGCTTATCTCAGAAAGTACGATTTGAAAAATTATTTCAGCGTTAGATATAGAGAGAATACAAAAAAAAAAATAACGAACGTTTTTGTATTATATCCGATCGGACATCTGATGCCGATAAACAATGTCACGCGACGCAGGGTACTACGTTGCTTGTCCACCAATAATGTGCGAGTATGTGCAGCGAGGAATGTGTTTGTAAATAACCAAGGGAACTATATTTTCTATCACCAAAATTTATATTTGTCATCAAGTTGTATCACCTAAGGGTCAGCTCACACCGAGACGCGACGCGGCGCGACGCTGCGCGCACATTTTTCATAGAGCGACTCAGAATATACTTTATTCACTACACGAAAAGATACACATTACATTGTGAGAATTCAGATTACGTTGCACCACGCAGCGCTGCGCCTCGAGGTGCCTCGCGGCGTAGCAATGTGTATCTTTTCGTGTAGTGAATAAAGTATATTCTGAGTCGCTCTATGAAAAATGTGCGCGCAGCGTCGCGCCGCGTCGCGTCTCGGTGTGAGCTGACCCTTATAAATAGATCTATCACCACGAAATATTTTCGTTCTCAGATAAACAAAAATTGTTCCCAGGTATTAATTATCAAATTAATGTTAATATATGTGTAAAATAAGAGATCGATAACCAATAAAATTATATTGCATTACATGAATATGAACTTCGTTCTTATAATAACAGTTTTGTTACTTAAATAATAGCTCTGTGCTCAGAATGGTAGATCTGTCACCAAATAAATCGATTATCGATCCCTGACTGCGACTCCTTTTTATTTGATATTTTGTCACCAATACAGTAGTGACATTTTATTTCGTTCAGATATTAAATTAATAGTATTCGTTACCAATTTAATACATCAATTTATAATTTTAATGAAAAAATGATCAAAGGGGCGGAGACAAATTGGCGCGACGAGCTATTCAGTGGTTTATTTATTTATTTATTTATTTAATCATTTATTGTACCACACCATTTAATATTACAATGTACAGTATAATATATATCTGTTTGGATGCGAAGTACAAAAGGTGATCTTATCGCTTAAAAGCGATTTCTTCCAGGCCACCTAAGGTAGAGGATAGATATATAATACATATAATTAATGGAACGCGGGTGGCTGAAAAAGTAAAAGAGAAATGAAAAAAAAAAAAAAAATATATATATATATATATATATATTATATATATATATATATATATATATATATATATATATATATATTATTATGAGATAAAAATAAAATAGGAAGTAATATAATATATTACATATTATTATTATGTTATAGAGAAACCTGTATTAATCATAATAAAATATAATAATAAATAAATAAAGTATATAAATATAAATAAATAAAATAAATAGTTACAGTTAATATCCAGGAAATGCTATATTTAAAAAATGCTGGTGTAAAAGATTTTTAAAGGGTTTTGGTTATTATTTTTAAGAATAAATATTGATTATTTTAACTTTAATTAAGTGTTTTATCTACTATTCTGCTAGCCATAAGCCAGCTATTTTAAACCAGCGCTGATTGTTCAGTGGTAATTATTTTAAACAATAAATATTGATTATTTTGACTTTAATTGTTTTATTTACTACTCTGCTAAAAAAATTATTTAAATATAATTTATACTACCAGTGGAAATTTAAAACCTTGGGAGTCTAGTTAAGTAGCAGAATCTTTTGGTTGAAACGATGATGACCCTAATTTTTTAGCAATTTTCTAGTAACATAATATGATTTATTGGTGATCTCTTTAAATTAGTTTGCTTAAATACTTATTAGGACACACCTATTATAATACATACAAAAACATTTATTTGGTACTAGACCTTATATCTCAGGATTTTAGGTGATTTATTGTGGAACTGATTTTGCATTGTTTGGTGACTACATTTTGGTGACAGATCTACTATTTTGAGGACAAACCCTATTATTTAAGAAACACAAAACTGATTAAATTGGTGATAGCTTAAATGATACCCAATAACCAATAGTATCGATTCAAACGCTAAACGCTTAAAAATCAAAACTAAATGAAGCGATATGTTTGGTTATTAACAAAACACATTCCTCGCTAAGCTCGCTACACATGGTCTAATTTAAAAAAAAACATTTTTTTTAATTAATTGCAGTATCAAGATAATAAAAAAAAATATAATAGACTTAAAGTATGAAACCTACAGAATGTGCAGTCATAGTTTTCTAATATTTACCGGGACAAACGGCTAGGTTGGCAGGTATAAACAGGTATGTCGGTACCAGTTACTTTCACTTGATAGGATGATGAAAAAAAAAATTATGTCAGCACTGTTTTATTACAAAATTGTTTTATTATCTCGAAACTGCAATTAATAAAAAATAAAAATAAATAAAAAAATTTTAATTCATTAAAAATGTCCTGTCCAGGATTTTCCCAGTCAACCCATTTTTAATACATTTTTTAATAGACTAAATTAATTATAAAATTGGTCTCATTCTATTATCACGCCGTTGAATTTCGCCTTATGTTCGGATCTTAGACCAACATCCTCGCACGTTACTGGTGAAAATCCCCCTTAATCATCTCTCTCTTCTACGCGGCGCTCATGAGCTTTCATAATATCTTAGTGAATTAATTTTCAACCACATGACATCCCACCGCAAATTCACTTCAAAACTATTACAGAATAAATAGCCTTACTCAGCATACGTGGAAAATTCTTTTCTGTGATTGATTACGGCTTATCGACAATTATTGATTTTATCGGGCAAATTCAGTATGTAAAACAAAATAATTATATTTCCTACACGTAAACACATAAACAAAAACATCGCTCAATGATAAGATTTTTGAACGACGTTTGTGGTCATAGTGTTACGAATTCCAGACAAAGTGAAACTCTCAATTAGATGTAACGAATATTACCAAGAGGTAAAGCCCCAAAGATGGGGCTGTTACTTGTTATTATCTTATTATATGTCGAACAGTATTTTTTCACCCTGCTGTTTTCCATTTCAGTACAATTTATACCAGTAGACTAAAGAAAAACATTTGTGTCAAACGTATCAAATTATAATTGAGCAAACTTAATTCTAGCACGGAATAATAACTAGTAATGTTAGTAGGCTGTGAATAACACCACGTTTAAAAGCACCAAAGCTTTTTTTATTGCCCTTACTTCTTGCAAAAATAAATTAATTTCAATATGGACTTTTTTAATGAGTCATAATTAGCCTTATGATTCATGTTGTGCAAAAAAAATTTTATCAGGTATTATAACAAATATTTAGTATTGCAGTAAAAAAACCTCATGGACCCTAGATAGGTACATTCGCGTTACGTTTTACGCGTTGACCATAATACTAGATGAAAAACAAAAAAAATGTGTGCGTGTACTCTACACTAGTAAGAAGTGGAACTTCTTTATTACCTTATTTTCAAGATATAATTTACTATATGCAACTTTACAGAAATACGTCGAATCACGCGTGGTAGGGATAAGAAAAAGATGGCGCGTAACGAAAAAATGTACACTAAATTTTTTTCCCATCCCGATAAAGAAGTTTCACTTCAAAAATGTCTTTGTATCATAATTTTTACGTACGTGAATGTTCACAAATTCACAATATTTTCGGGAATGGAACACAATATATAAATCTAAAAACTAAAATGAAGAAATAAAATTGGTGTAGGCATAAAGCGAGAAAGATAATTGCAAAAATAATTCGTTGAATAAATTCATTGTATTGTTGTAAACCGTCAAATACATAGTATAACAAAATGTATTTAGTTAGTTGTTGGGTTGTATGTAGATCAAAGCCTATATTCAATGCCAATATAATGGCAATAACTGATAGTTTTAAGAACATTTAATTTGATAAAATATAATAATACTGCAAAATGCATAGGCGTCGATCGTTATTTAACATTTTGCACATGAAATTTTGAAACGAATACTTTTTTTCCTTGAGATAAAACACAATATAAGATAAGATGTGTATATAAATATAGTTAAAAACACAGCGTGCTAATGTAGTCATTCTAATTGTTTCGGTTGGTCTGCGCTATGAAGAGCCTTATCCTTTTTGTAACAATTGTAGGCCGTTAGTACTTTATTTTCCACTGTATACAGAATATATCTATATTATCTTATCTATTATCTATTTAATTGTATTTTCTTTATAACATCATTATTGTCTTGTAATCCATTGTCTTTTATTAGTGTGCGCCGGTAGCTCCATTCCGCTTGTGCCAGGGGATAACAGCCATTATGTAGAAGGTGAAAGTCGCTATGTTTGGATGCCCGATGGTGAGGGAGTTCCACAGCTTGTAGATTTACATGAACCTGTAGATGAGGCTTTTCTTCAATCAAGAAATGGTGCAAATAACCAGTACTGGCTGTTTACTAGGTTAGTATAGTATGTATCACTTCATCAAAAAAAAAATATTTGATCATATTTATTGGAACATTTATCTAATAGCCATAAATATTCTTCTAGGCAAAATCGCAATAATGCTCAAGTAATTATAAACGGCAACGCCAACTCCTTACGTAATTCAAACTATAGAGCAAACCGTCCTCTTAAAGTAATCGTTCACGGATGGAACAATGATGGGAACTCTCCTATGAACCCAATGATCACTGCTGCATTTCTCGACACTCAAGATTGTAACGTAATTGTTGTTGACTGGAGGCAACTTGCCAACCGAGATTACAACACCGCTGCTCGTGGAGTTCCCGATGTTGGAAACCATCTGGGACGTTTCATCCAATGGGTTTTCAACACAGTTGGTGGAAACTGGAACAATGTTCATTTAGTCGGATTCAGTTTGGGAGCTCACGTTGTAGGTAACGCTGGCCGTACCGGTGGAGGCCAGGCGAGACGTGTCACAGGTATGGCTTAAGCCGTTTCTATACTTTGCTTAGTGTCATATTATACAATTAATTATAATTTATGATTCATTTTCTTTATATAGGATTGGATCCAGCTGGTCCTACTTGGGGTGGAAACTCAAATGCACTTAATCGTAACTCTGGCAGATACGTTGAAGCTATTCACACCGACGGACGTATTCTTGGAATTATGGACTCAATTGCCGATGCTGACTTTTATCCTAATGGTGGTCGCAATCCTCAGCCAGGTTGCTGGGTGAGCACATGCTCGCATGGACGTGCTAACGATCTCTTTGCCGCCACCGTTTATCATAATCACTTAGTGGGCAGACGATGCGGAAATATTTGGGAAGCCGAACTTTCAACATGTAATGGAGCAACCCTGAACATGGGTAATGGAAATCTATCCAAGAGTGGGTAAGTAGCGCTAACAGCTGTTCAATTTAAATAATTACATTTTTATGAATTGTGAATTTTAAATTTTATGTTCTTCTTCTTCTTCTTCTTCTTCATATAAAAATTATGCCAAACTAATTGAAATTTAGTATTTTTGAAAAGGTTATTTAATACTAAATTCAATAATTAAGTTTTAACCAAGGATTGAAAAAAAAACAGCCATATAAGTTTTACTACATACAAAATGAAAATGCAAAATTTAACGAATTTAAGAGAAAAAGGCCCAACTAATTTATTGTAGCAGTTATAAATTTAAGACATCAAAAAGTAAAACCCGTATTTTATTATTATCTATTAACCAATTTGCTGTTTGTTATTGTCAAATCAGAAAAATAATAAAAAATTTAAAGAGCTAATAACGAGCGAATAGCTATTAAAATATTATTTTAATGTATTTTTTTATTACAGGAGCGGCCTCTATGGTTTGCTGACGAGAGCATCTTGGCCTTTCTAAAGAACAAAGGATAATAAGAAACTGCCCTTTTATAATGAAAAACTGCTTTTGATTTACAATAAATTTTATTTATTTATTTAATAAAAAATAAAATAAAAATATAGACATTTTCTTTTTATTTAAAAAATTGTGTACGCTCTACCTATCGCTACCCTCAGAATTATATTACTTACTTCTTTTATTACATTTTTACTAGTACCATGGACCAATATATTAGTATGTACCTAGTTACAAACTTTAAATATTTTAAAAACGACTCTTGTTTTTTTGCTTCTTATATGAAATAGAGTAGTTTTCGATTCATTTGATAAATAAATTATTCCTTTATGTTTATACACTTTTTATGCTAGTGTGAGTGTAGTGTATTATATGAAAACCATTGTTAATATGAAAATGTCCGAGATGTCACATGTGGGACACCCGATTGGAACGAAGTTCCTTTCGTTTTGCCGTTACGAGTTATTATGATAAATGAAATAAGTGGGGAATTCTAATAAAATTGTAACCAATGTTTTTTTTTTGTGAATTTTCTTGATGCTTGCCTAGCCGCCTTTACCTGCGTACCTCGCGATAAGAAACTCATTATTAATAGATCAAATCTGTTATTATCCTTTATCTATATAATTTAAGTTATAGTTAAGTTTAAGTTTAAGTTAAAAAAAAGTTTAACTTTAAAGTTAAAATTTAAGTAGTTGTGTATATAAATAGCACAGATAATACAATACTATATCTACTAGTTAATTAATAGTAAATATACATTCATTGAACGTTCCATGAACCCGAACAAAGCGGAGCGACAATCTTCATTCGAACCGCAAGGGACTGTACAATGGAAGTCTTCAAGAAAATAATGAACCTTCTAGAGAAGCGGGCTCTATCTTACTCCACATCTCAGCTTACCATCAAGCGAGATCGTGGTCAAGCGCTTACCTATCGGACAATAAAAAAAAGACGTGTGGTACTCGGGGACTGCCGCGGTAAAGCTATGCATGCTATAATCAATCGCTTCAGAGAGGGGCCACTGAAAATCAGCGTTGCAACTATATTGCAACTTATGCTGAGTGGCTACCTGACTTGGCTCCACTTTTCGGCTTCATTTTATTTTATTTTACTCTTTCATTTATTATATGTACTTGTATTGTTTTGTTTCATGTTGTGTTGTTTTAATTTTAATTAAGTATTGTATTCTGTGTCAATTGTGTTTGTTATTATTGTGGAGTCAAATAAATGATCTTTCTTTCTTTCTTTCTATGTCTTCAAGCCACACCTCCGTGCATTCGGTCCCCGCGCTCAAGGTATATTATATATATTATATAATATATAGTATTAGTAGGGATAAAGACAAATAAGGATACCTGGAATAACTAGTACTAGTAAGATAGTCGTAACTCGTAATCTCGTCTATTTATTCGTACAAAATACGTTGAAATTTAGGTATTGTAAAAACTGACTAAGTATTTAGTATTTAGTAATCTGTACTAGAGGGAATTAACCACGAAAACCCGCTCTTTCAGCCAGAAGCGTAGCGTGCCTTGGCGGGGCCCTGTATAAAAATTTGTTTGGGGGCCCTTAGGAAGGGTAAAGATTTCTCACAAAAGCGCACGTTGGGGGCCCCCTTGGCGCGGGGGCCCCGTATAATTGATACGGCAGATACGGCGGTAGCTACGCCCCTGCTTTCAGCCCATAAAAGAAACAGAATTGTTCACCATTATCAGTAATAAAACCTATATCTTTAATTCGTAATGTTGTTTTCTGTAGCGGCTACAAAGGAGGTACAGCCATTGTAAAGGGGATCTAACACGTGCATTGCTAATTGATAATCTTATCAATAAATTATAATAACATTTTGTCCGATGATAATATGCATAACTTATATTGGGAAAAACCAAGATCCGCGCGAAGAAATTTGTCGGCGCCATAGTGACAGTTTACTGTCGCGTTCCGTACGGTGAGTGAGGGGTCCGGAGGCCCATATCCCTTCCCATTCCCTACCCATCCTCTCCTTCCCTATCCTCATTCCCTCCCATCCTCGCCCTTTCTACCTAACTCCTTCCAAATCCCTTTGAGGACAGCAACACATCCACTTCCCAGTGGAGTGGATGCTTATGGGCGGCGTGTATCGCTTAACACCAGGCTACGCGTCTGCTCGTTTGCTGTCCTATGGCATAAAAAAAAATCCTTAACAGGAATTTACTTGCGCTGTGGTGACCAATAGAATTATGATAATGTCATGTATTTACTTTCACTGGTGACCGAAAAGTGTAAATGAAGAGTTGTATAATATCTATATGGGGCCAAATATTTCTGGTAAACCGTCAGAGCAAAATACCATACCGTCTTATATTACCGATATGCATGGCGGCAATGGTCACATAATGGGATAGAAAATAGGAAAAATGTTTCACTGCCTTTGAGCTCATTAATTATCTTGAGTATCTTTAACAAAGATCTTAATTGGTATTTAAATATTTTTTCACGATTTATTGACGTGTCAACGTCTTATAATTTGATAGAGCCGGCTGCACGCATGAAAAAACATGACTCATGCGGCGTTACCTCGCTCTGAGGCGTTCCATAGTGCAAGCGAGAGCGCGGAACGACAAAGAAGCACAATCGGCCTTAATATAAGACGTTGTCACGTTCAACTATCGTCAGTAAACCGACTTTACAGACAACCAATTTATTTATTTATAAAATAAAAACTGTAATAAATCCTATCAGAATCTGGGGTATCCCCTAAAGTTTGTGTGTTATTACGAAATCCACATAGGAAGTTAAAACAAACCGATAATTTCAAAGTTCTCAGCATAATTTTTTATGTATGAAATCTATTGTTGATAATTATGTTAGTGATGCTACTGTGGATTCTTGCAAAGGTCATCCAATACATACCTACAATTATCACGTTAGCAATAAACTCTGCTGTATCATCGATTAGCAAAGCAGTGCAGTACCTAACATACAAGCATCGTAGTAAATATGTAGTAATAATAAAATCGGCCAAGAGTGAGTTGGATTCGCGCACCAAGGGTTCTGAACAAACCTATTTTTAATTAATATGTTGTATTTTGAAATTTATGCTTTTAGATTTTTATTTCCTTTTTTTTGCCCAATTTTAAGGCTTTGTGTTCACGGGAAATACCCTGTAGGTTTTGATTCCCTTGCGATTGTCGAAATCAGCGAAAATTTGCCGCATAAACGGTCGTATTGTTGGATTGCGTTGGGTTATAAGTTTGGTTTTTTCACAGCATCAAAGCACCGTAGATTTCAGTATTCAGTATAATGTATGTATTTTAGCTTTATTCCTCCACGCGTTCCTGAGAAAAAGGGACTTGACAGTTGACACACAGACAGACGAACAACAGAGTAAACATAACAAACAACATAACAAACAACAGAGTAAACATAACAAAAAAATAAACAGAACAAAATCTACTTAAATTGATAGATAATAACTGTAATACAAAATAGATATTATTGAACCCTAATAAAAGCCAGCGATAAAATACATAAATCCTCGTTAATCCTGATAAGCCCCAAAAGAAATCAGTTATTATTGGTGTGCTTATCACAGACTTAATTCATTATTAAATGATTAGTAGCACTGTGTCACAGAATAATTACTAGTAGGTAGTTAATTGTGCTTACATTTTTATGTGTTTTATAACTCGTACATATAAAACAAAGATTTAATTTATTAACTTTCTTATTATTTTTAAGCTATTGCATAGCTTTTATCTCAGACTTTGAGCGCGGCGACCGAATGTAAAAAATTCCGTAACGAAAAAAATCTAACCCCCCCCCCCCTTCCCTCCAACCGGCAAAGCGATGCAGATGCTTTGCAATAGCTTTACCGCGGCAGTCCTCGATTGCAACACGTATTTTTTTAACATGTATTTCGTTGTAATATTATTTAGTAAGCTTTAAATTAACAATTTTAATTAAGTACTAACTTAACATGAAAGATCTAGAAATTTAAATCAGAAAAATAATTTTCCGCAGTGTTCATTCCTCGATTACTACATTATTTTTTTATAAATAATCTGCATTACCTATAAGCTTTAATAAGAGCCTGGCTGGGAATATGATATCGATATGATTTTAAAAATAGTCACACTTCAGTTTTCCATACAAATATTATAAATGCGAAAGTAACTCTGTCTATCTGTCTGTTACTCAATCACGCCTTAACTACTGAACCAATTTGCATGAAATTTGGTATAGAGATATTTTGATACCTGAGAAAGGACATAGGATAGGTTTTATCCCAGAAATCCTACGGGAACGGGTTTTTCTTTGAAAACGCGGGCGAAGCCGCGGGCGGAAAGCTAGTTATCTATAAGTATTACGTGCTATAACTAAAATTATTGTAAGAATTTTAGATTTCAGTATAATAAATAATAATATAATTATCAACTAGAAACGAAACGGAAATTAGTAACGTCCAGTTAACCATATGAAATGAAAAATTTTCAACATTTGGATATACAGGGTGTAATCGTTAAGTGTGCACAGGCGATTATTCCGTAACTATTGCAGATATCAAAAAACTTTATACTGATATCGAAAACCCTTTACCTAATGAGTAAAATGACAGTAATATCTTTTAAAAAATAAAACGGGAAATATCCAAAAATTTTACACCATACATTTAGTATGAGATATGACTATCCTAAACATGTATGGGAGCGTTTGATGTATTTTTATATATATATATATTTCTCGTTTTCTTTTTAAAAAGTTATTATTGTCATTTTAATCTTTAAGTACTTTCAATATCAGTTTAAAGTTTTTTGATATCTGTAACAGTTACGGAATAATCGCCTGTGCACACTTAACGATTACACCCTGTATAATACTATTGTTATAAAATCGTTTCTTATTGTTTACTTTACTTTTTATTAAATTCGTGTATTATTATGTATACCTATACAGGGTGTCCCACTATCGGTATACTAAACGCGAAGGGCCTTGTAGTTTTGCATACACTGATCACGTAAAAAATACTTAAACAATAAAATTACGTCAAAAATGTTTTGCTTTTTTCCTTAAAATCTATGTTTTCTTCTCTAGCTTCACGCAGCTAACATATTATATCGCTTCGCTATCTATACTAATATTATAAATGCGAAAGTAACTCTGTCTGTCTGTCTGTTACTCAATCACGCCTTAACTACTGAACCAATTTGCATGAAATTTGGTATAGAGATATTTTGATACCCGAGAAAGGACATAGGATAGGTTTTATCCCAGAAATCCTACGGGAGCGGGTTTTTCTTTGAAAACGCGGGCGAAGCCGCGGGCGGAAAGCTAGTTGTCTATAAAAATATAATCTTAAACGATATCACACGTGCGGGTGACTTTGGGTGTGTTGCTTGTTGATTTAAAAGTATTTAAATTCATATATCCAAAAAAAAATGTGTCTGGCATTTTTAAAGTATTTTTTACGTACTCAGCGTATGCAAAACTATAACCTTCTTTGAGCTTAGTATACCGGTCCGAAAGTGAGACACCCTGTATAACAAACAAACAAAAAAAACACCTATATAATTCAAACATATGGGAGGTATATGATAAATCAGTGTGTATAAAATTATGTCGATTCATAAAAAAAATTACGAATTAACCGATGCCAACTGTGCCAAATATTTTGAAAACTAATTAAAAGATAAAGCGCGGTACATCATGAACCTCCATTAAAAACTTATCTCTACAAATTCCCAAATTATCTATTAATTAATTATCTTTCACACGTATAAAATATCTAAATCGTTATTAAAAAGAAATGATACAAAAGGAATCAAGATATGACATATATTTTACACGGATACCATGTAGATGGAATGACAATAATGAACCATTTTATCGGTGTTCCGTACGAAAAAAGTATACCTACCTAATTTTATTTTCATAAAAAGTTGGGTAATATTATTAAATACCTACTTTATGAGAAAATGTTTGAAATAAAAATCGATATAAATCGGTAGAATCGTTCGAGAATTTTTGCAATGAAATCACATAGCTTCAATAACTCATATGCACTATTTATTTCCATCACGTGATGTATGATGTTCTCATTGTAATTAATAGATAATTTACATAATAATAATGAATAATGACGTCTTATATTTTTTAACAAATATGCAAATTGTTTAATGTTTGCAATATACACGATTATGCATGCATTTTTAATATAACTAACGCATTCATGTAATTTTTATTACATTGAATGTTTACTTGTATTATGATTTAGTCTAATTAAATTCTGTCTAATTTTAAGATTTATATATATTAATATGTATTAAAATAAAATACTAACATGTACATTTTGTGCATAATTAACACTATTTTGCATTCATTTATAGGACATTCATGAACTGTTGTACCGTTTTGAGATAATGAACTCGTGCCCATCCATACTAATCATAGAGATCTAGAGAGATGCCAATCGCTTGCGCTGAGTACGAAACCTGTGTCTCATAACAAATTTACGCACACAACAGTAAACAAAATAAAAACAATACTTCGCGTTGTGTGCGTGTCATCACACAAAAATTTGAGAGCGACTATTCGTTCGCACACTAGATTGTAAGTGACGTACGTATACAGCACCACACAGCCGCAAGATATGCGTTTACGATAGGGATTGCTTGTCGATAAAATGAGAAACGTTAAAATTAAAACAATTTATAGGCAATACAGTAACTACGTAGAAAATAGAAATGGACACCTTGATGGTAGCATTCATGGTGATGAAGTACATAAAGCATTGCCTATTGACTTATTGTAAAGTAATATAAGTATGAAATAAGTGACTTCTTTTTTTAATCCATGTATAATAATTACTATAAAATTATTGCTCGAGTACCTATCAAATAATAATAATACAATCAGATATTAAGCTAATAGTAATACATTATGATATAAAAATAAGGTAGTAAAATAATACATAATACGATAAAAAATCCGAATCTTATCGACATGGACACACTCGACGCGCATCCTCAACTAACGACCGCGAGCAGCGGCCTGTACTACACGATCGAACGTTTTGTTAGCTTTATTATGTTCATTATACATTGCGGTATTCGAACTTCGCGTTTGAATAGAGTCACGTACAGAAGAAGCATTGTAAACTATTTACATAAATTATTGTGACTGTTTTTCTGTCACATAATGAAGACAAGAAATCACTCTACGTAATATTGTTTTTGAAATTTTAGTAAGAAAATCGTATAATTTTCAGTACTTACCGATGGTATGTGATTCCATTTGACTTAAAGTTGCTGGTTTCACTTCGGTTTTTACAAACTTTAACGGAACAACACGGCATTGTCAAATAATACCCGGCCGACGGTCGAACGTCAACTGAATGGAACAAACAGCATGTGTTCTTTTTTTGGGCATATTGCTGCGACACCGGCCCCGCCCCCTAACCATATCTCCCTTTAGTTTCTTTGATCTGTGATACTAATATTATAAATGCGAAAGTAACTCTGTCTGTCTGTCTGTTACTCAATCACGCCTAAACTACTGAACCAATTTGCATGAAATTTGGTATGGAGATATTTTGATACCCGAGAAAGGACATATGCTACCTTTTATTGCGAAATATGTACCACAGGCGAAGCCGGGGCGGACCACTAGTTCATTATAATTATCTAGCTGACGTACAATCATTATATCTTATAGACATTTAATTAAGAAAAATAATTGCATTAAGCATTTAATATAACAACCTTTTGCACCCGGCTTTGTTTATGTGAATAAACGATTTTTTTTATTTATCAGTAACTATATTTTTAACAATGAAATACTGTAAACACAAAAATAATATGAAAACTTTATTTATCTATAAATGAATTAAATTTTATAATTCCTTAGAACAAATCATACTACATTGGCTGTATAATGCCCCATCTGTGCTTCTAATTCTTCATCGTTTGTCTGTTTTTTCAAAATACTTTTTAATTTAAGATTTTCTTAATAAAGTATTTGACTTAAAAATCCTGTTATAATTCTAATTGTTTTATAGTTTTCGGAAGCAGTGTTGCTATAAAATTTGATGTCATTATTTATGCGCCTTAGATTCGCAGTCTTTAAGATTTCAACAGCCAACCGTTGTATGATCTTTGCTGTTATAATTTATTTAATTCCCCTATTTCGTTTTGTTATTGCACGCCTCATAAGCGAAGCGTTGAGGTGGGTACTACTGTCACTTCGCGCAAAACATCTGAATTTTCAAACTTAAAATGTCTTTATGTATCATACATTGCACTTGTAAGATAATACATACACACACATATTAAGAAAAAACACTATTTTTAACATTCATGATATTTTTGATGTCATTTTTGTTATTTAAACTAGTTAAAAAACAGTTTAAAAAAGTTCTGTCTTGGACGTCCGCGTGTCTGTATGTGCGGAGGATTTTCTTGTTAACACGATAGCGACCGAAATACTTTACTAATCGAGTCTTTTCTTTTCTCTTACGCTTGAGTATGCTCAGGAATAGAACCCTTTCATTTTTCAGGGTCTGATTCGATGTGGTTTAATTGTTATTAAATAAACAAAAATAATAATTAATAAACAATTATTAAAAAAAAATTATGAGGCGTGCACTTTTGGATTTTCCAAACTATTTAACAATATCCATGAAAAAATCACATGTCTCGTAGAAGGAAGTAAGAAACATACAATGCGTTCTGTTCAATCTTATATATAATAAAACCGGCCAAGTGCGAGTCGGGCTCGCGCACAAAGGGTTCCGTAGCAGCAAATATAATAAATTACAGTTAAATCAACCTATCTCAAAAACTATAAGAGATACTTTGATCAAACCAAAAATCGTTGAAAGAGTTAATTAGCATGCATCACCTCTATTTTTTTTAGAATTTTATACCCCGTAGTTATAAAAATAGAGGGGGGGGGACATACTTTTTACGACTTTGAGAGCTGATATCTCAAAAACCGTTCACTTTAAGAAAAATGTTTTTTAGAAAACTTTATATCATTTTAAAAGACCTTTCCATTGATACCCCACACGGGTATGTACATCGAAAAAAAAAATTTCATCCCTCAGTTACATGTATGGGGGGCCCCACCCCCAATTCTTTTTTTTACTATTTAGTGTCATATTTTTGTAGCGGTTCATACAACACATATTCCCATCAAATTTCATCACTGTAGTACTTATAGTTTCCGAGTAAATCGGCTGTGACAGACGGACAGACGGACAGACGGACAGACGGACATGACGAAACTATAAGGGTTCCGTTTTTGCCATTTTGGCTACGGAACCCTAAAAATGAATCGCAAAATGTGTTGGTAAGCGCATAACTCGAGAACGGCTGAACCGATTTCGATAATTCTTTTTTTATTATATTCCTTGAAGTACGAGGATGGTTCTTATGTAGAGAAAACGTAAATATTATGTACCACGGGCGAAGCCGGGGCGGACCGCTAGTTACAAATACATATTATCAAAATTGTAATCGGTCGGGTAAAATAATGTATTGCGTCTAAAATAAGTAGTAAGTTACTTTAATTTCCAAATATTTTACGATAATTCTTAATCCGGTCTTTTCTGACAATAGATAATTTCAAAGCCGAAGACGTCTTAGTAGACGTGAAGACTGAAGACACATGGAATGATAAGACAAGGACAATTATCTATAATTCGAAGATAGTCTTAATTATAAATATCGCTTTCTCTTTTTACAGTGGCATCTTTAAAAAATGAAGTTTCTAGTGATATTGTCCGCTTTAGTTGCACGTGAGTAAACATTTTTACTTCAAATAGATATTTTCCTCTATCTTTCTTTAGCTTTTTCATTCAAAATCTTGCATGGCTCTACGTCTATAGTAGCTGAGCAATAAAATTCATTTGCACGAATAGCACGACCTGTGAGACAGGGTCTAGACGTCTAGGTGTTCAGTTTTGAACAAAGTGCTTGTTAAAAAATATATACCCGCCGAATTGAGAACCTACTCCATTTTTTTGAAGTCGGTTAAAAATACGTATAGATAACACAAAAATTCCTAAAGATCCGAAAATTATAAGACTTTTTACTGCTTAAAAGTAACATTTAAATAGGAACACTTAAAATAATAGACACAATTAGCAGGCACACCATCTCGTCACACCTACAAGTAGGTATTTTTAATCGTTGATTTTTGAACTACCAGATATTTTATGTTTCCCATCACTAGCCCGTCTGTCGAAAAGATCAAGTTAACTCTTACAGGGTACTATTTATGTATTTTTCGACAAAAGTTTTTTTTAATAATTCCAGTGTGTGCTGGTCACGCCATCCCCACCATACTAGGGGACAACGGTCACTATGTAGAGGGGGAGAGCCGCTACGTGTGGATACCCGACGGTGAGGGAGTACCCCGCCTTGTTGATCTTGAAGAACCAGCGGATGAAAGTTCTTTGGACGCAAGGAATGGAGCTAACAACGAGTACTGGCTTTTTACCAGGTATCTATTTTCTATTAAATGAAAGAGGCCTAGAACACTTAAGTTTGTGCAAAAGTCAATTAATTTTACAATTTACCTAAGAAAATCAAGGTTGATCACAATGAATTATTATTATTATTACTTGAATCATTTTCAGTGAATGTATTTTCTTTTTATTTCAGACGTAATCCAAACAATCACCAACTTCTAAGAATCAATGACAATAACTCCGTAAGAAACTCTAACTACGACAGGAACCGCCCTCTTATGGTGATTGTTCACGGATGGAAAGCCGATGGAAACACTGCTCTCAATCCTCTTATCCGAGATGCCTTGCTGCACATTGGTGACAATAACGTTATTGTAATGGACTGGCGCAGAGCAGCTAGCAGTGCTTACACCACTTCTGTTAGAGATGTGCCAAGCGTGGGCCAACATCTTGGAAATTTCGTGCAGTGGTTAATCAACAATCACGGTGGCAATTGGAACAACGTACACTTAATTGGCTTCAGTTTAGGTGCTCACATTATTGGCAATGCAGGACGTACCGTTCGTAGACGGATTGGGCGCATTACAGGTACATATCTGTAATTAATGTTGTTGTTGGTCTGATCGACTACATGATATAAGAATTATGGGTAGTACTTTTGATAATCGAAATTATTTCTTTTTTTTTTTGACGTGACAACGTCTTATAATTCGATAGAGCCGGCTGCACGCACGAAAAAACATGACTCATGCTGCGTTACCTCGCTCTGAGGCGTTCCATAGTACAAGCGAGAGCGCGGAACGAGCGACAAAGAAGCACAATCGGCCTTAAGACGTTGTCACGTTCAACTATCGTCAGTAAACCGACTTTACAGACAACCAATTTTTTCTTATTACTTTTTCCTTGTGTGAACCAAATATTATGTGTTGTGGTTATATTACTTCAAAAAAGTACCATATAATATTTTAAATGTATATTTGTGGATAACTTCGTTATTTCTGAACCGATTACTAATTAAATAAATAATGTAACCTAATATGACCTAAATAATAAAAATAACGTTCTTAATTTTTAAATTTCAGGTCTGGATCCAGCTGGTCCCCAATGGAGCGATAACCCCAATGTCTTGAATCGCAATGATGGTGTATATGTCGAGTGCATCCACACCGATGGTGGTCTCTTGGGCATCTTCGACCCGATCGGTGACGCTGACTTCTACCCCAATGGTGGTACCAACCGCCAACCTGGCTGCTCTCTCAGCGGCTGCTCCCACGGCCGTGCCTTTGAATTTTTCGCTTCTAGCATTAAATACAACGGATTCAATGGAAGACGATGCGCCAATCTCGATGAGGCACGTAACAATAAATGTACCGGCAGCAACTTACGTATGGGCAACACTGACTTCAGTAAGCGAGGGTAAGTTCAACTTCATGTTACTATAAACCTAATTCTCTAATACGACGAAAATTACAAAGCAGTTACGATCTTGAATATTGCTGTTTGCACGTATTAGGTACCATATTACCTTAATATGGTATTTTTTAAATATTTTTTTTCGTTACAAATACTTATTCATAGAAAAGATATCATACATAAATTCGGTTCTTTTTAATATTTCAGAAGTGGACTATACGGCCTTTCAACTGGTTCCGAATGGCCTTTCTAAAAAAAACATTTAGGTATGCTGGATGATGGCAGGAGATATTAACAGTACCTAATACTTAAAACGTTTAAATAGATAGTTGTTGAGTCAATGACCGTTTTAATTATTATAATATTATATTTATTAATAAATTATTTCCTAAAATTTGCATTGTTTTAATTTTTTACACATTATGAAAAACTAGCTTTCCACCCGCGGCTTCGCCCGCTTTGTCTAAAACATAATAAATTATATACATACTTAAACCTTCCTCTTGAATCACACTATCTATTTAAAAAAACAGCATCAAAATCCGTTGCGTAGTTTTAAAGATTTAAGCATACATAGGGACATAGGAACAGATAAAGCGACTTTGTTTTATACTATGTAGTGATACCTTTTTTATCTTGTCATATTCAGATTGCTTTTTTTCATTTGTTATAATTATTAATAAAAAAATAATATAATCTTCTCTGGTTTAAATTAATTAATGTTATCATCAAATTATTATCACTTTGTTTTTGAGTTTGCCTTTAAGCAACGTTGTTTTAAGAGAGGGACAAAAGATTTAATTTTGAAAATAAGATTACAGAAATGATAATTTATTAATAGAAAAATAGGAAGGGTAGCGATAACTTTCGTTAAGATAAAACATATATTTAGCAATATATAAAGTAATGTAACTCAGTGTTGGTCGTTCAGATTCGGCCTATTAAAAATAAAGTGATGAAGTCTGCAATTTTATTACTTGCTACCGTTACCTGTAAGTAAAGATCCATTTAATTTATAATATACTTATATTATAGAGTTTATTGAATATTTGTTAGTGCTTTTAGAATTTTACGAGATCGATTGATACTAGCATGTAGATTATAAACGTACTATAGGTTTTGACATTAATAAAATATATTTTTAACAGACTTTCCCAAAATTGAGGTTTTCAATTCGTACTTAGTGTGGATTTTTTCATCGATAACTCCGGAAGTTTCCAACCGATTGACGTGATTCTTTTTGGAAATTTTATAGATATGTTATTTGGTAATTCTTCAGCAATAACAACATAAGCTTCTGAAATATATGACAGGTAGAATAAATATTAATTTGAGGCTTTTTACAAAATTAATCAATTTTATAATTAATATATAATACATTTTAAATTAATAAAAACCTAAATGCGTTTAGGGTTTGTATTTTGAAAATAATGAGAATGAAAGATAAATTTAACAATTTAACGATATGTTACTTGTTGATAATAACTCCCACTCCTTTATTATTAACTCACTCGTTTAAACGAGTAATAGTTTTGAAAACCAATTAAGTCCCACTCCTTTATTATTAATTCCCACTCGTTTATTATTATGCGTTTTCAAAACCAATTGAGATGTAGCAATTCATAAAAAATTTAGGGGTGGCATTTAAATAAGTAGTAGTGAATAAAAAGGATCGACCACTTCCTTGTTAGAGCTGTTAATTGATTGAGCGTACAACTAAGTGGTCCTGGGTTCGATGCAGGGAAGGTCTGGCAGGGCACAGAGGTGGATGGTACAGAGGTACTTGTCCGTACAGAAAATCGATAAGTGAAACAAAAAAGTGTGGGATATGGATGCATTTAAACACCTTAAATGCATCTGCCCCATATCCCACACGGGACTTCAAACTTTACATTTAAAAAGGATCGAAATTAGACTTGTTATTATTAGTAAATATCCTATTCATATAGTAGAGTACATTTTATTAAGAAATATTAAGGAGTTGCCGTTCGTTGCCTCAAAGAAGGGAATGAATTATGTTGTTATAAACTTTATAATATAATTGAAGTATAAGAATTTTTAATTAGTAAATAATTGTACTAAATAATTGTACGTACCTACTAAGGCGTATTTACAGAATAATTATTTTGTAACTAAAAAAATATATCGCTTCCAATTCGACGGAATTAATTATTTAATGGAACCACATGACGTGATCTTTCAATAACAACAAGAATAATCAAAATCAGTTAGCCCAGTCGAAAGCTCTGAACCACTGAGGTAACAAACCAAAAAGAATACAATCGAAAACCTCCTCCTTTTTTTGAAATCAATTCAAAAAAATAACGACTTTCCCGCCACCTCAAAGAAAAAAATATACAAAAAGTTTTTTGTAATGATGATGATGACTTGATATTAAGAAATGTAATACTAATTATTACATTTCTTAATATCAAGTCATCATCAAGTTAACAAGAAAAACATTTGTTGTGAAACTGAGCAACCATTAAATTATTTGATATCCCAAAAATGTCTCTGCACATTAAACATAATTCATATCATTTGAGATAAGATATAATATTATGTATTGAAAGTATATTATAATTATTTTAGTACTTATAATATCCTTGATATAGGCAAAGTCAATTGTACGCTACTGAAAATTAGTTCAGTCACCAAGAAAGGCGCTGATATTCTGAATAGCTATTCAAATACAAATTGTATTCTTGTTCTTGACATGTAATTAATTTTCCGTTTGCAAGTAAAAAGATATATTATTGGGCTAATTATGTAAATCGGCTACTACTGACAATAAAAACTGTTAACACTGCTGATGGTGTCAATGCTAGAGAATACTTAATAATTGTTCTATTTGCAGTGTGTACGTGTAGCGTTATCCCCACTATCCCCGGGGACAATAGCCACTATGTGGAAGGAGAAAGCCGCTACATCTGGATGCCTGATGGTGAAGGTATTCCTCGCCTCGTAGACCTTCAAGCTGAGGAGGAACCTGACGTGAGCAGAAATGCTGGATCTCGGAATGAATACTGGCTGTTTACAAGGTAAAAAAAATATTTATTTAAACTATATTAATCAAATATTTACATTATAAATTATAAAATAGTCCTTTAAGTTCTCAATTTCACTGTGCATGTAAAGCACGTCTTGGCTTGAATTGGCCCAGATTACGGACAACGTGGAAAATTTCTCCACAGAAAATCAGCGTCAAATAGTAGCATGTGACTGCTACTGTATTTCGTACGGCGAATCATCAATCTTTTCTCATTCCCTATTTCAAGAAGCAACATATTTGCAGACTTTTAAATATCAAACTATTTTTCTAGGAACAACCGCAACAACCGTCAAGTTCTGATTCACAATAACGCTAATTCTGTGCGTAACTCTAATTACCGTAGTAACAGACAAACCAAAGTTGTCGTTCACGGATGGAACAGCAACGGAAATTCAGAAATAAATCCTTTGATTACTTCGGCATATCTTGATGTAGCCGATGTTAATGTTATCGTCGTTGACTGGAGAAATGCTGCTAGTGGCGCTTACACCACCTCTGTGCGTGATGTCCCAAGCGTTGGCCAGCATCTTGGACAATTCTTACAATTTGTTATTAACACAGTCGGAGGAAATTGGAACAATTTCCATCTAATTGGCTTCAGTTTGGGAGCACATATTGTTGGGAATGCTGGACGTACCGTAGGAGGCCGTCCTGTTCGTGTCACAGGTAAATTATGGGCTAAATATTGAAAAATTATGTTACTGGAATTTTACTTCAAATGTTATTTAATATACAATTTGTAGGTCTCGATCCTGCTGGCCCTCAATGGGGCGGTAACTCGCGCGCTCTGAACAGTCGCGACGGCGTATATGTTGAAGCTATCCACACCGACGGTGGACTACTCGGAATCTTCGACCCAATCGCTGATGCGGATTTCTATCCTAACGGTGGAAGAAACGCACAACCTGGATGTGCTGTCAGTACTTGCTCCCACAGCCGCGCCTACGAACTTTTTGCCGCTAGTGTTAGATACAACAACTTCAACGGCAGACGGTGCGCTAACCTAAATGAAGCAAGGAACAACAGATGCACCGGTGCTAATCTTCGCATGGGAAATCATGACCTAAATAAGCGCGGGTTGGTTTTTTCTTTAATTAAAATCAGACATTATGAACTGCCATTTCTCCAACAATATTTTCAATCAATTATGCAATATTTATTAGAAATATTTTTCACAGGGGAACCTAATATGATAAATTAATTTTTACCCATTGAGCCCCGAACGGCCCGATCGGTCCACGACACAATAGATTTTCTATTGTGTCTGTGATTCCGGGGCCTGAGTTATTAAAATATTCAAACTTTGTAAACAATTATTTATGTACTTGAATAGTAGGTATTGCTTGTATTTTTCAATAGTTAATTGATTTAAATTGGTCATTCCATTCAGTATAGGTATATTATGAAATCCGAAATACCTACTTTGTAGCTATTATAGACAGAATGTTTTTTTGTTTTTTCGCGATTTTTTTTCCAATAGCTACCTAGCCTACATATTTTACTAAAGTTAGACTTGTTAAATTACTTGTGTTTCTGGAAAATATATTTATTAATTATTTTGTGTCTATTTCAGAACTGGACTTTACGGTTTAACAACTGGACGTTCCTGGCCGTTCTAAGGAAACTTATTGCTATTCAACTGGACCGGTAATGTCGTCTCAAAAAGTATAATGTTGAAAAAAGATCAATGTTTATTTATAAGTTAAATAAATTGTTGACGATATGTGTTGCTTCTTCATTTATCTTTAATCTATACATATAATAAAATCGTAGGAAAGTCAAAACTGTACATTGAATATTTTTTTAAAAGAATACATAATCCATGATCTATAATCGATATAGAAGCCAAAAACATAGTTTTTAGAATTTTTGTCTGTTTGTCTGTTTGTCTGTTTGTCTGTTTGTCTGTATGTTTGTCCAGGCTAATCTCAGAAAGTACTGCACGGATTTACTTCAAATTTTGCATGAATATTACTAACAGGTCGGGTCAGGCTGTTATATACATATTATCATGCTATCACCTTCGGGGGAGGAGCTGTGAACCTTTATTTTTCTTACGTATTCCGTGTACTACGACAGCGTACAATATAAAGACTCATGTTTAAATGTTGTTTTTGAGTAAGCCATGCTATTGTCTACCTTTACACTATAAAAACTACATCATTTAAGTAATTTTGGCAGAGAAACAGTATAATGAATCTTAGTAGTATAAAGACAAATTTAAAACAGCGCCATCTATGAGATTTCATTAAAATTAAATCAATTTACATAATATTAACGCTCCTTGGAAATTCATAATTTAAATATTATGATGTTGGTGAGTTTGTTTTTTTTTTTAAAGTTAAATAAATAATTTATATCTTCCCAGAGTAAATTTCAGGTGCGCTTATATTTCATGTGAATATACTAAATTTTTATAAGTGAGGGTAGATGTTTATTATTTGATGTTAGTTACAGTCTCAGAGCAATAATAGGTTTATTCCTCTGAGGTTACAGTTATATAGGTAATAGACGTAGTATTTGTATTCTCTTTGGGTAATAGTAGATAACAGTGATTGTGTTCATTGGTTACATTTTTAAAAATCTTCGGCTTTTTTTTAATTTTCGCCTTCTTGCGTTCCCACAAAAGGTAAGTTGTAGCTTTTATATTTATTGTTTATTATAATTATATAGTTAGACTCATGTTTTTAATTAGTTAAAGTTATGACAAAATAAGAAAATGATGAAATTTTATTTTTATCATGTACATATAACTTTTACAAAACTATATTATACGCCCAAAGAAGGTCACTTTAGTTCTTGATAAAACTTTATTTGTTAGTAGCTTTTTATTAAAATTAGGTACACTTATCTTTTGATTTTTTTTTATTTACAGATTCAATGTTCATAAAAATTGACGATTTGCGTGAGGATGTAGTGGAAATTAGTAACCTTGCGCGTGGTCAATCAATATTCAATACATATTATAATAAAATTCTAGAAAAGTGATGTCTGTACAATGAAAATATGTAAAAAAAATAGCAGGGGTTATTATTAAATCGATCTCAAACCCAAAACTGTAGTTATAATTTTTTTTGTCTGTTTGTCTGTATGTTTGTGCACGCTAATCTCAGAAACGACTTATCCGATTTAGATGCGGTTTTCACTAATATATTGTGGTAATCTTCATTTAACAGTAAGTGTTTATTTCATGTTAATCGGTTTGTAAATAAAAAAGTTATGACCATTTAAGTATTCACGGCGAACATTTGCAAAGGCATTCTATTGTACACTATACAGTGTACGATAAAACGTAAGTTATCTGTTATACGCTACAGTAATTATTCCTTATAAATGTCCAGGTGATCATATCGAAAGTCCCCAAGGGTGGGGGGGTAAACTGAGGTAGTAGGGGGGGAAGAGGTCAAATTAGAATTATGCTTACTTCTAGGTAAATTTTGTACATAAAATGTCCTTTAAATTATGTCGTATTATATTTTTAACCCCTTTTAACCATTTTTAACCATCAAAAAGATGGGTGATAAGTGTTTGACCGCTATGTTTGTCTGTTTGTGCCACCGTAGCTCGCTAACAGGTAATACGAATTAGATGCGTCTTAGGCAGCATATTTTCCGACGCTGGTTCTTAGATAAAGTGTATCAAAATCGGTTCATCCATTTATTATACCTAGGTATATAGAGGTAAAAGTGGGAATGTGGGAAAAAATATTTATATTTATATTATAAAAAAAAATATTTATATTTATATTATAAATATTTTATATTTTTATCCAATTCGGTTTATCCATTTATTAGATTACAGCGGTGAAAGTGGGAATGAACAATAATCGAATGTGGTCAAATAATATACTCAAGCGGCATATCAAAATATAAAAGAGCAACGTGTTTTATCGAAATCGGTTCATCCGTTTATTACATTTAGGGGTGACAGTGGTTAGATAAATAAACCAAATGGAGCATCAAACGACAGGATATGACGTGTACATATAGGTATAATTAGATAATATGGTTTACATCAAAATCGGTTCTGCCATTTACTAGGTGTGGAAAGAGAAGGGTTGAAAGTCTGTGAAAGAAGAGGGGGATATGGGAGCGAGAGGATAGCCACACTCTGGAAATTTTGAACTCTACTCAAAGCCACATAGGCCTGGCTCTTGGCAATTTTTTTTCCTAAAGATACCACTTCTTTTGCCACTGTGATCCATTACAATTTGTGCACGGTTACGGCCCAACTTAAAAGATGTCAAGGAGTAACAAACTTATAGATATCAATATGATGTAGGAATGTAATATGGAGGTAGAGGTAGGTCTCGCTCACTTGAAAATATCACATGAAAATAAGAAACCGAAGTTAAAAATTTAAAAATTAAAAAGAAAAACCCAACGCAACGAAGGAAAAGGAATAAATAATAATTTTACAAACTTCCCGACGATCTTTAAAATTAAGTACCATTATAAAAAAAATATAATTGTATATGATATGATAATGATGGTATGGCAGCCCCGATGACTTTGTTTTTTTTATTTTTATAAATATTTAAAATGGTATTTATTAGGGTTCCGTACCTCAAAAGGAAAAAACGGAACCCTTATAGGATCACTTTGTTGTCCGTCTGTCCGTCCGTCCGTCCGTCCGTCTGTCAAGACCCTTTTTCTCAGGAACGCGTGGAGGTATGAAGCTGAAATTTATATCAATTACTCAAGTCTACTGTCCCTTGAAGCTGTGAAAAAATCAAACTTCTAAGCCAACGCAATCAAAAGATACAGCCGTTTATGCCTCAAATTTTCGACACATGCAAGGGAATCAAAACCTACAGGGTGCTTCCCGTGAACTCAGAATCTTGAAATTTGGTACGAAGCAACGTCTTATAGCATAGATAAAGAAAAAATTACGAAAACCATAAATTTTTAGTTACATCACATAAAATTTTTTTTTTTAATAATTTTAAACTTACTACCCATTTCCTCATAAACGCGTAGAGGTATTAAATTGAAATTCATACCAAATACTCAAGTCTATAATACCTTTAAGCTGTAACAAAATAAAACTTCTATGTCAACGCAATCAAAAGAAACAGCAATTTAAGCTGCATATTTTGAAACTCGCAAGTACTCGCAAGGGAATCAAAACCTAAAGGGTACTTCCAGTCGACCTAGAATCTTGAAATTTGGCATGAAGCAACGTTTTATAGCACACATAAAGGAAAAATTCCGAAAACCTTAAATTTTTTGTTACATTACAAAATATATATTTATTTTTTAATAAATATAAACTTATTACTTTTTTCCTCATGAACGCGTAGAGCTATCAAGTTGAAATTCATATCAAATACTTAGATCTAATTGCCTTTAACCCGTGAAAAAAAAAATTGCAGGTTTGTACGGAACCCTCGGTGCGCGAGTCCGTCTCGCACTTGGCCGGTTTTTATTTTTGAATGATTTGAATGAAAAAATAGATTTTTCGTAGAAACGGTTATATATATTGTCAAAAACATCCATACAAGGAAGGAATTTATTTTTATTTTTTAGCTCAGTTTAGTAATAAATTTTACTAACAGTTCGTTTAATTATTTATGGTAGTACGTGTTTATTCAATAAAAGTTAAGTAGTAACTACCTACTATGCAGTCACTATTCCACGCGGACGAAGTCGCGGGCACAGCTAGTTTCTGAATATACTGATGATGTTATTATAAAATAATAGTAGACTATTATACCTACTCGGCAGCCGACCGTCACGCGACATGCGCTACACAGACCAAAAAGTTTGAGACGATGTAATAAAAGTTTCACTTTAAAATAATAGTAGAGAGTATATTGAAACAACCTAAGGAGACAACGTGCTTTACTAATAGCCACATTAGCTATACAGTAGTGAGGTGCTACTTAGCCTATATTAATAGTTTTGTGCGAACCGATATAAAAGGACAAAATTTAATATTTCAACAAATACGTTAAGTAATAAGATCATTGACTCTTTTGAGGCAATTCGTAGATAGAGAAAGTTAATTTTCCAAGTATAAATATTAATACTTTTTGAAGATAACCTGACCGACCGACTGACCTAAAAATGCAGTTATTTTACTTATATTGTATCAGTTTAAGAACCTATTATAGTATTAATGAATATTATAATATAAGAAGAAAATCAAAGGAAAGTTGTCGCGTAAAAACCTGTTTTAATATGTCCATTTTATTATGTAAAATTTAAAAGTAATATTGCAGATAATTAAAAGAGCAAATATGGAGGTTCTGGCTGGTTCTTCTCCATAGATACTGCTTTCCGGGTCGCGGTCGGTGGTATGCCTTTTCAAGTGCTTCAAGAAGAAGTCTAATTGAATAAATAGATGTTTGTCTTATGCATTTTTTTGACGTGACAATAATTCGATAGAACCGCCTGCACGCACGAAAAAACATGACTCATGCGGCGTTACCTCGCTCTGAGGCGTTCCATGTAAGGCTTGAAGTGCGAGCGAGAGCGCGAAACGAACGACAAAGAAGCACAATCGGACGTTGTCACGTTCAACTATATCGTCAGTAAACTGAGTTTACAGACAACCAATTTTTTCATATTAAATGCTATTTTGCATTACTTTAGGCCATAACGCATTTAGTACACCTACGCATTCGTATGCGGCAGCGAGTTTCTGCGGAACTACTGCGTAGCGAAATATCTGCGGAACGTTAATACACAGCAATGTTTTCGCAACTTTTTCGCAATGATATGCCATTGTAATTTTCGACGACTGCAGGTGCAGACGTAATTTTTGTACATTCTTTTAAATTCTGCGTGTCCAATTGCATAATACGGGATAATCTCGAATAGAATGCAAAAAATAATTCAGTATTTTCGGCATCCATGGTGCGAAAATCTGTCCTCACCGACAGATCGCGAGCTGACGCATTGCGATGCGAAACATCACTAGCGAAACGTATGCGTCTGTGTAATGGCCATTTCGCAGGTCCTTGCGAAACAATACTGACAAGGACGCAACTATTTCATCTAATTCTATGTGCTAGAGTGAGACATATCATATGCGAAAATCTGCCATACTACTTACAGATTTTTCGCTGTTTCGCTGCCGCATACATTCGTATATTCGCGTAGGTGTACTAAAGGCGTAAACTAGGTATACACTCAAACTCAATACAGTCTGAAGATAAAAAATTCCGAAGAATTCCAAAGACCCATTCATTATAATTATCTAGCTGTCATCAAATCATTATATCTTATAATCAAGAAAAATAATCTCATTATTTACCCTTTACTCGCTGCTTGGTCTACGTGATGGTGGAGAAACGTTTGGAGTCTTGAAATATTTTATGAGTCTATCATTGTAATCTCTGCTGTTTTATTTTACTCTCAGACTGCGAAAGAGGGAACCGCTGAACGTATTTTGACTTGTGAGGTGTGATTGTAATTATCAGACTTGTGGTTATGACATAGGCTACTTAAATAAACTTTTTGGTTTTAAAACAATAATTCCCTATTTCATTTGTTTATTTTATGATATTCATGCAAAAGTAGCATGACTCAAAATGCAAAAGGAATCGTGCAATGCGTTCAGTTCAATTTACAAAATTTCATTTCCTGCGAATAATTGTTCATTACTAAAAATAAAATACTAAAATTGATTATCATACGCTACGTGAATTAAAAAAATATTCGAGGTCAAAAGTAAAAAAATAAAATAATTAAAATTGTTTTGGTGAAAATCGTGCAATAGGTTTGCACGATTTTCAATTTTATTTTAAACATTGGCCTTGAATTTTTTCCAAGTACTGTAATTATAGGAAATATTTTGTCTTCCGTTAGTTTTGAACATTTTTACCAATTTACGCCTGGATACTTGGTACCGTGTGAGCGAACCATTAGCAAAAAAAATCATAAGCTTAATCCAATTAGTATCGTTAGCGGATTCGTTTCTGCCATTTGTCTAGAGGCATGGAATGATAAGAAAACAACGATAATTCGGAGATAGTCTTAATTATAAAAATCGATTGCTCTGTCTGCAGTGCCGCCTTAAGAAAATGAAGTTTCTAGTGATATTGTCGTCACTAGTTGCACGTGAGTAAACATTTTTACTTCAAACATATTTTCTCTATATTGCTTTAGTTATTTTAAACGTTTCAATATTTTCATTCCTGTTTTAATATTTATTAAATAATTTTTGTAACTCAAATTTTAATTTACAGTAACAACAAGAGAGTCTCCTTAATAGTGTCCTGTTTACAGTTTAACCCTTTCGGAACCGAAACTTAAAACGCTTATTTTATGCTCTATCTTTAATAGGTCAGTGATAAAATTCATTCACATTCGAATCACATGACCTCTATGACAGACTCTAGGATTTAGGAATTCAGTTTTGAATAAAATGCACATGCACATTCATTATCCTTTTCAATGTTTTCAGTGTGTGCTGGTCACGCCATCCGGATCCCCACCATACCAGGGGACAACAGTCACTATGTAGAGGGGGTGAGCCGCTACGTGTGGATACCCGACGGTGAGGGAGTCCCCCGCCTTGTTGATCTTGAAGAACCAGCGGATGAAAGTTCTTTGGACGCAAGGAATGGGGCTGACAACGAGTACTGGCTTTTTACCAGGTAACTATTTTCTATTGAATGAAAGAGGCCTAGAGCACTTAAGTTCGTGCAAAAGTCTATTAATTTTACAATTTACCTAAGAAAATCAAGGTTGATCACAATGAATATTACTTGAATAATTAAGTGAATGTATCTTCTTTTTATTTCAGACGTAATCCAAACAATCACCAACTTCTAAGAATCAATGACAATAACTCCGTAAGAAACTCTAACTACGACGGGAACCGCCCTCTTATGGTGATTGTTCACGGATGGAAAGCCGATGGAAACACTGCTCTCAATCCCCTTATCCGAGATGCCTTACTTCACGTTGGTGACAATAACGTTATTGTAATGGACTGGCGCAGAGCAGCTAGCAGTGCTTACACCACTTCTGTTAGAGATGTGCCAAGCGTGGGCCAACATCTTGGAAATTTCGTGCAGTGGTTAATCAACAATCACGGTGGCAATTGGAACAACGTACACTTAATTGGCTTCAGTTTGGGTGCTCACATTATTGGCAATGCCGGACGTATCGTTCGTGGTCAGATTGGGCGCATTACAGGTACGATATCTGTAATTTATGTTATTGTTGGTCTGATCGACTACATGATATAAGAATTATGGGTAGTACTTTTGATGATCGAAATTATTTTTTTTTCTTATTGCATGCTATCCCTTCAAGCCACACCTCCGGGCCCGTCGGAGTGGGGAGCGTGAAGTTTTTCGTTACGCAATTTCTGGATTCGGTCCCCGCGCTCAAGGCCCGCGATAGAAGCTATGCAATAGCTTAAGAAATAATGTAACCTGATATGACCTAAATAATAAAAATAACGTTCTTAATTTTTAAATTTCAGGTCTGGATCCAGCTGGTCCCCAATGGAGCGATAACCCCAATGTCTTGAATCGCAATGATGGTGTATATGTCGAAAACATCCACACCGATGGTGGTCTCTTGGGCATCTTCGACCCAATCGGTGACGCTGACTTCTACCCCAATGGTGGTACCAACCGCCAACCTGGCTGCTCTCTCAGCAGCTGCTCCCACGGCCGTGCCTTTGAATTTTTCGCTTCTAGCATAAGATACAACGGATTCAATGGAAGACGATGCGCCAATCTCGACGAGGCACGAAACATTAAATGTACCGGCACCAACTTACGTATGGGCAACACTGACTTCAGTAAGCGAGGGTAAGTTCAACTTCATGTTACTATAATCCTAATTCTCTATTACGACGAAACTTACAAAGATGGATGTTACTGTTATTTTGATAAAGATGTAAGCACGTTCAATGCAGTTACGATCTTGAATATTACACGTATTACCATATTACCTTATTATACCATTTTTTAAATATTTTTTTTTCGTTACAAATATTCATAGAAAAGATATCATATATAAATTCGGTTCTTTTTGATATTTCAGGAGTGGACTATACGGCCTTTCAACTGGTTCCGAATGGCCTTTCTAAAAAAATCATTTAGGTATGCTGGATTTTGGGAACATGATGGCAGGAGATATTATCAGTACCTAATACTTAAAAAGTTTAAATAGATAGACAATGACTATTTTAATTATTTTATTTATTAATAAATTATTTCCTAAAATTTGCGTTGTTTTAATTTTTTACACATTATGAAAAACTAGCTTTCCGCCCGCGGCTTCGCCCGCTTTGTCTAAAACATAATAAATTATATACTAAAACCTTCCTCTTGAATCACTCTATCTATTTATAAAAACCGCATCAAAATCCGTTGCGTAGTTTAAAGGATTTAAGCATACATATGGACATAGGGACAGAGAAAGCGACTTTGTTTTATATGTACTATGTAGTGATGATACCTTTTTTTATCTTGTCATATTCAGATTTGTTATAATGATCAATAAAAAATAATATAATCTTCTCTGGTTTAAATAAATTAATGTTATCATAAAATTATTATCAGTTTGTTTTTAAGTTTGCCTTTAAGCAACATTGTTTTAAGAGAGGGACAAAAGATTTAATTTTGAAACTTAGATTATAGAAAAGATAATTAATTGTTAATAGAAAAATAGATAAAACATATTTTTAGCAATATATAAAAAAATGTTGTGTGGTTTTATGAAACCACGGTAAAAGTGAAACTTAGGCACGTACGATAATGACTCCGAAGTTCGGAGTCCGAACACTGCTTTATACCTACTCGGCAGCCGACCGTCACGCGACATGCGCTACACAGACCAAAAAGTTTGAGACGATGTAATAAAAGTTTCACTTTAAAATAATAGTAGAGAGTATATTGAAACAACCTAAGGAGACAACGTGCTTTATTGATAGCCACATTAAAAAGCTATACAGTAATGTGGTGCTACTTAGCCTATATTAATAGTTTTGTGCGAACCGATTAAATAAAAGGACAAGATATTTCAACAAATACGTTAAGTAATAAGATCACTGACTCTTTTGAGGCAATTCGTAGATAGAGAAAGTTAATTTTCCAAGTATAAATATTAATTCTTTTTGAAGATAACCTGACAGACCGACCGACCTAAAAATGAAGTTATTTTACTTAAATTGTATCGGTTGAAGAACCTATTATAGGTAGTAAATGTATATTATATAATATGGAAGAAGAAAATCAACGGAAAGTTGTCGCGTAAAAACCTGTTTTAATATGTCCATTTTATTATGTAAAATTTAAATGTAATATTGCAGATAATTAAAAGAGCAAATATGGAGTTTCTGGCTGGTTCTTCTCCATAGATGTTGCTTTCCGGGTCGGTGGTAAATGTTAAAACTTTTATGACGTTTCAAAAGTGCTTCAAGAAGAATTAGTCTAATTGAATAAATAGATAAATAAATAAATAAATAAATATTATAAGACATTATTACACAAATCGACCTTGTCCCACAGTAAGCTCAGTTAAGGCTTGTGTTGTGGGTACTAGGCGACGATAAATATAATATTTAATAAATACATATATAGATAATAACACCCAGACCTAAGAACAAATAATTGAGTTCATCACACAAATATTTGCCCTGAACGGGGATCGAACCCGGGACCGTCGGCTCAGTAGGCAGTTACTTTACCACTGCGCCAACCGCGTCGTCAGATGTTTGTCTTATGCATTTTTTTTTCATATTAAATGCTTTTTTGCATAACTTTAGGCCATTAACTAGGTATACAGTCTGAAGATAAAGAATTCCAAAGAATTCCAAAAACCCATTAATTATAATTAAATATCTAGCTGTCATCAAATCATTATATCTTATAATCAAGAAAAATAATCTCACTATCTACCTATTACTCGCGCCTTGGTCTACGTGATGGTGGAGAACGTCAGTCTTGAAATATTTTATGAGTCTATCATTGTAATCTCCTCTTTTTTATTTTACTCTCAGACTGCGAAAGATGGAACCGCTGAACGTATTTTGACTTATGAGGTGTGATTGTAATTATCAGACTTGTGGTTATGACATAGGCTTCTTAAATAAACTTTTTGGTTTTAAAACAATAATTCCCTATTTCATTTGTTTATTTAATGATATTCATGCAAAAGTAGCATGACTCAAAATGCAAAAGGAATCGTGCAATGTGTTCAGTTCAATTTACAAAATTTCATATCCTGCGACTACACAAAGTACAAAATTTCATTTCCTGCGAATAATTGTTCATTACTAAAAATAAAATACTAAAATTGATTATCATACGCTACGTGAATTAAAAAAATATTCAAGGTCAAAAGTAAAAAAATTAAATTATTGAAGAAGAAAGAAATTGTTTTGGTGAAAATCGTGCAAAACTATATTTTAAACATCGGCCTTGAATTTTTCCAAGTTCTGTAATTATAGGAAATATATTGTCTTCCGTTAGTTTTGAAGTTTTTTACCAATTTACGCCTGGATACTTGGTACCGTGTGAGCGAACCATTAGCAAAATAAAACCGGCCAAGTGCGAGTCGGGCTCGCGCACAAAGGGTTCCGTAGCAGCAAATATAATAAATTACAGTTAAATCAACCTATCTCAAAAACTATAAGAGATACTTTGATCAAACCAAAAATCGTTGAAAGAGTTAATTAGCATGCATCACCTCTATTTTTTTTAGAATTTTATACCCCGTAGTTATAAAAATAGAGGGGGGGGGACATACTTTTTACGACTTTGAGAGCTGATATCTCAAAAACCGTTCACTTTAAGAAAAATGTTTTTTAGAAAACTTTATATCATTTTAAAAGACCTTTCCATTGATACCCCACACGGGTATGTACATCGAAAAAAAAAATTTCATCCCTCAGTTACATGTATGGGGGGCCCCACCCCCAATTCTTTTTTTTACTATTTAGTGTCATATTTTTGTAGCGGTTCATACAACACATATTCCCATCAAATTTCATCACTGTAGTACTTATAGTTTCCGAGTAAATCGGCTGTGACAGACGGACAGACGGACAGACGGACAGACGGACATGACGAAACTATAAGGGTTCCGTTTTTGCCATTTTGGCTACGGAACCCTAAAAAGACGGGTTGCACTCCGGGAGTGCCGGCAGAAGTGAAAACTTGATTATTAACGTGGAGCATGTTTGATATCCATCCGACTTACGCTTTTTCGATCAGGTCACGTGTCCAGACGCGAGTTTAAGATTTTATACCCAACGCCGGCCGCTAAAGAAGTTTTCACTTCAAAAATCATAAGCTTAATCCAATTAGTATCGTTAGCGGATTCGTTTAGACTGCCATTTGTCTAGAGGCCATGGAATGATAAGGAAACAACGATAATTCGGAGATAGTCTTAATTATAAAAATCGATTGCTCTGTCTGCAGTGCCGTCTTAAGAAAATGAAGTTTCTAGTGATATTGTCGTCACTAGTTGCACGTGAGTAAATTTTCCTCACATTTTTACTTCAAAGATATATTCCTCAATATTGCTTTAATTTTTTTTAAACGTTTGAATATTTTCATTCGTGTTTTAATATTTATTCAATCAATGTTTGTAAGTCACTGTTAGATTGATTTCTCATCGCTCACTTAGTAATTCTATAAACCCCATTAATTAGTTTTGTCACATAAAATTTTATTTTACAGTAACAACAAGGGAGTCTCTTTAATAGTGTCCTGTTTAACCCTTTCGGAACCGAAACCTAAAACGCTTATATTATGCTCTATCTTTAATGGCTCAGTGATAAAATTCATTTACATTCGAATCACATGACCTGTATGACAGACTCTAGGATTTAGGAATTCAGTTTTGAATAAAATGCACAAAGCCAGGCATTCATAATCCTTTTCAATATTTTCAGTGTGTGCTGGTCACGCCATCCCCACCATACCAGGGGACAACAGTCACTATGTAGAGGGGGAGAGCCGCTACCTGTGGATACCCGACGGTGAGGGAGTACCCCACCTTGTTGATCTTGAAGAACCAGCTTATGAAAGTTCTTTAGACGCAAGGAATGGGGCTAACAACGAGTACTGGCTTTTTACCAGGTAATTATTTACTCATACGTAACCAAATATAAATTAAAGATGCCTAAAACACCGTTCGTGCAAAAGTGAATTTTAAAATATATCTGTTCTAATCGATTAAGGCATCGCGAAAATAAATACGATATGAGAAAAAGCATCATATGAAGTAGTTTTGCCTTAGAACATCAACCTAGATTATGATGAATATTACTTGAATAATTTAGTGAATGTATTTCCTTTTTATTTCAGACGTAATCCAAATAATCACCAACTTCTGAGAATTAACGACAATGACTCCGTAAGGAACTCTAACTACAACAGGGACCGCCCTCTTATAGTTATTGTTCACGGATGGACCAGTAGTGGAAACTCCCCTCTCAATCCTCTTATCCGAGATGCCTTGCTACACGATGGTGATAATAACGTTATTACAGTGGATTGGAGCATAGTAGCCAGTAGTCCATACACTACTGCTGTGAGAAATGTGCCCAGCGTGGGCCAACATCTTGGCAACTTCGTGCAGTGGTTAATCAACAATCACGGTGGCAATTGGAATAACGTACACTTAATTGGCGCTAGTTTGGGTGCTCACGTTATTGGCAATGCAGGACGTACTGTTCGTGGCCGTATTGCGCGTATTTCGGGTACGATATCTATAATTAATTATATTGTTGGTCTGATCGACTATAATATGATATAAGAATACCATTAAAACAATGCTTGTAAAAAATTCTCGCAAGTCGCAACCAACCACATAACATTCTTCAGTGACCATATCAATTGAGAGCTTCTTATTTTATCTTCTATATTTTAAATGAATAAAGCAATAAACTATTACTTTAATTTTAATATTAAGTAGATTGTTTTAATTTATTTTTCATTGCGTTTGTCTAGATTTAATAAAAATAAACTTGATTTTTAAATTTCAGGTCTGGATCCAGCTGGTCCTCAATGGAGCGATAACCCTAATGCCTTGAAGCGCAATGATGGCGTATATGTCGAGTGCATCCACACCGATGGTGGTCTCTTGGGCATTTTGGACCCGATCTGTGGCGCTAATTTCTATCCCAATGGTGGTTCCAACCGCCAACCTGGCTGCTCTCTCAGTCTCTGCTCCCACGACCGTGCATATGAACTTTTCGCAGCGAGCGTAAGATACAATGGTTTCATTGGAAGACGATGCACCGATCTGAACGAGGCACGCAACAATAGCTGCACCGGCAGTAATTTACGTATGGGCAACACTGACTTTAGCAAGCGAGGGTCAGTTCAACTTCATGTTACTAGAATCCTGTTTCTCTCATACGATGATAACTGTCATTGTTATTTACATAAAGACGTTAGCACGTTAAATGCAGATAAGATTTTGTATATTTCATATATATACCTATATATTATATATACCTACTACTTTACCATATTTTTTTAGTCAAAAAAAATCGATTATATCTTCAAATATTTTTAGAAAATATATTATACATTCATTCAATTCTTTTTTATATTTCAGAACTGGACTATACGGCCTTTCAACTGGTTCCGAATGGCCCTTCTAAAAAAAACATTTATGCTGGAATTTGGGAACATGACGACAGGAGATAATATTAGCAGTACAATACTTAATAAGTGTAAAAAGATAAACAATGATAGTCCGGGATACATCGTCCATTTTTGCAAGTGATTACTATCAAGCTAATTTTTCGTGAGTAGCTTTATTTTGATGAGATGCCCAATAATTTCATGTGCGAAACTCTCGATTGTGGTAGCTACCAGAGGAAACAAGGATAAAATATTTTGATTTGATGGTTCTCAAATATTAATTACTAACTCAATGTTTTTTTTTTGTTCAATCTCAAGATAATTATCCAAATTATTCGAAAAAATATTTGTCCTACAAAATCTATGGTTTGATCAAAGAGTCCCCCTTTCCAATGTGTATCGATAACGAAGTCATCATATATGATTACTAACCAGCTGATTTTTTTATTTTCACTTATTTAATACTTATATAATTCAACAGACATATTGTCCTACAAATTGCGTAATAAATATTTGAGAACCGTCAAATCAAAAATTTTTATCCTTGTTACCTCTGTAAGCTACCATAATCGAGAGTTTCGTACATGAAATTATTGGGCATCTCATCAAAATAAAGCTACTCACGAAAAATTAGCTTGATAGTAATCACTTGCAAAAATGGGCGATGTATCCCGTACTATGACCGTTTTATTTATTATATTTCTGAATAAATTATTATTATTATTTTTTTTTAATTTTTGACACATTATGAAAAATACCTTGTTTTATCTTGTCATAATATTGAGATTGCTTTTTTGATTTGTTTTGATCATATAATATAAAAAAATGAAATAATATAATCCTTTCTGACTTAAATTCATTAATTAGATATATCATCAAATTGTAATCAGTGCTTAGTACTTTTAGAATTATACCAGATCAATTGATACTAGCGCGTAGATTGTAGATGACGTTCCCAAAAAGGATGGAGTTTTTCAATTGCTCGTGTGTTTTTTTTAATAAGTCCTCATTTTTGTGATGTTCATCGATAATTCTGGAAGTTTCTAACCGATTGACGTGATTATTTTTGGAAATTTTATAGAATTTTTTTGTTAATGATGAAATATATGATAGGTATGTTGGCTCGAGGCTTCTTATAAGCTAAGCGTCCATAAAATTTATAAGTAATATTTGTCACAGGAGAACCTATGATAAATTAATATAACCTCCTGATATAATCATAGATCACGCCATAAAAATTTGATACTATATAAAATCCAATTTTGTTTATAGTTACTTCTGTACTTGATATGAATTGAATGAAATATTACGGACATTTCATTCAAAATATAATATTACGAAATCCGTACTTTGTAGGTATTATAAACAGAAAATATATTTTTTTTATTTGTTTTGTCGATGTTTGTCAATTTTTTCTTTTCCAATAGAAAGTTTACTTATCCCTGAGCGAAAATGACAGAAATAATATTTTATTAAAGTTGTTGAAGATATGTGTACGTATAATTTAATAATATAAGCATGTTAAATAATTGCACGGAAATAAAATCTATAACTCTCTTCGAGCCAATTCGTAAATTGAGCCAGTTAACTTTCCGAGTATACATATTAGTAGTATCACAGACTAATAATAATATACTACGTATACAAGTAGTATCTACCCTTTGAAGATGACAAAAAATTACAGTATATTTTTCTTGAATTGTAATGATTTATTTTAGTACAATAATGTCCAGTAAACAACTCTTTGAAGATGACAAAAAATTACAGTATATTTTTCTTGAATTGTAATGATTTATTTTAGTACAATAATGTCCAGTAAACAACTCTTTGAAGATGACAAAAAATTACAGTATATTTTTCTTGAATTGTAATTATTTATTTTAGTACAATAATGTCCAGTAAACAACTCTTTGAAGATGACAAAAAATTACAGTATATTTTTCTTGAATTGTAATGATTTATTTTAGTACAATAATGTATATTATCTTCCCATGGTTAATAAATGAATGTTTTTTTGTTTATTTCATGCAAGTAATGAAGTCAATTTTATGTTTTTTTGTTGAAGAATTAAATTTCTTGACTTATTTTGATAGGATTTTATCTGGTAGATTGTAGAATCTTAAAAGGCACGTTAATATTTTTAATTTGCCACTTGGGTAACCATATTATCTTTGTCTTACACCACGTTACATTAAACTTAGGAACCACAATGAGCCAAACATAAATTTTGTTTGACTAAACCAAAACCAGATTGAAAACCAGAAAGAAAAGGAATGCGTGTAATTTTTTTATTTTATTACAGTACTCCTAAATTAATAATGCACATGCAAATCTTCGCTAATTGTCGTATTTCCGAAAACACTCGAATCATTGAATCGTAAGAGCCCTAAACAATGCACTTGCATTTTACACCTTGTTCAAAAGAAATAGAAGTCAATTCACGGTCAAAAACAAATCGGGCGGTAGGTGACGGTAGCCTGTCAGTCAAAAAACTGAAAAATCTGTCAGTCGTCTTTACATATTGGTGGTGACTGCACGTGTTCTCTCTGTGTGGAATTATATAGAGCTGCTATTACATACCCTTCTTGGTTTTGTTTTTAAAGATGAATTGAATTAATCGGTGAAATGATTTTCACAGATAGGAAGGCGAGTGGTGAGTAGGAAAAGTGAAAATGAAGAAGAGCATAATAAAAGTTCTGATGTATCTAAAATGTCAGAAATAAAGATAATCCCTGATCTTTATTGTTTTTATTATTATTTTTTTTTTTTAATGTGATTATTTTGAAGAATGATCAGTACTTTAAATACTTTTGAGCTGAGATTTTAATGATTAGATTTTTATGGTTTAAATGTAAACCTGTGTTTGAAAACAATATTTTATACAATATAAATGTTGTTTTATTTTAACCTTCTTTTCTTCCATCATTACACCAGCTTCAGTAAGACACTTTAAAAGTACTATAAAAATTTCCAAGTAAATTAATCCAACAAAGATATATTCGCAATCGTGGGGTTATCCTCGCTATTTACTTACAAGGAATTATCGAAACAAAATCGTCACTTACAAATCAATATTAATCTCTTTTTGCACACATCACATAATTTGACTAAATTATGCATGAAAAAAATGCATTTAACCACTCTATATAAATATCATCTTCGGACGCTCCGGGAATATGACAGTTGCCGAACAGTGACGAAGATTTCTATGCGCATTATTACTTTTGGAATACTGTACTTAACGTTATTACCTACTTATCTTTTGCGGGGACCCATGTTGATGGAATGTAACTTATCTCGATGACTTGTTAATTATTATGAGAGCTAAGTAATATGGCCCACGGGAAGTGACTGGGAATACTGACATCTTATTTTTAACTGTATATTTTAAAACATATGTGAAAATCAGCCATGAGAAAATACGTGAAGTAAGTACTGTTTTTATGAACCTTGATCACCTGATATCTAGAAATTGGCCCATTGACCAAGCTAGCGGGTAGGCGTACGATGGTAGCACATACTAACACTACCCAATCGTCCACATTCCATCCGTCAGAAAATAGGTGAGGTCTGGCGGCCCTGGGATCTTGTTCTAAAGAGCAAGAGCATTCTTTCGTAATCTTTTAGTGTAAACGAAAACTCGTATTCAGTGTTGTTCAGTATTAAAATGATATAATGTGCTTTAGATTGTAATTTATTGATTACCAATGAAACGATTTTCAAAGATTCAATCCTGTAAACTAACTTCGGAGTAATAGGTTGAGTAAGTTCTGAAACAGTTTTTTTTTATGACCATCAACATAATATGTAACATAATATGTCTTCTCGTGACCGTGCTCACACGTTCGGAACATATAATACATATTATGATACTATACGGATAAATAATATTATACTAGATTGATGTTAATTTATTCATATTTATGGCCGCTGTACACGGATAGAGTATACGGTTGAGTACTAACTATCCTACTTACTGTACTAATGTAGACACCCATTGGTAGAGTAGAGTGGCTAACACCGTGCGCAAGTTACTCTACCACTTTCCTTCCTCTTTGCATTCCATTATAAGAGCGTTTTCACATTATCCGATCCGATATCGGATATCATCATATATTCATACATTTTACTTCCCTCCGATATCGGATATCGGCTTTCGGCGTCCGATATCCGATATCGGATCGGATAATGTGAAAACGCTCTAAGACATAAGCTATACAGTCTGAAGATAAAGAATTCTTAAGAATTCCAAAGACCCATTCATTATAATTATCTAGCTGTCATCAAATCATTATACCTATCTTATTAACATTATACTATAATATAATCAAGATAAAATATAATCTCATTAAGCCTAACTACCTTTTATCGGCGGCTTGTCTACGTGAATGGCGGCGAAACGATTTTTTATGTACAATTTATTATACCTACATTATTATATTTTAGGTGCTTAATATCGTTTGCAGTTAAAACTGCAATATCTAGATTAAGACGAAGATGAAGTTACGGATACGGGCCTTAATGTAATTTACTTTTATGCGCATTATTACATTTGGAGTCTTAAAATATTTCATCAGCCAGTCATTGTAATAATCCCTGCGGTTTTATTGACGTGACAACGTCTTATAATTCGATAGAACCGGCTGCACGCACGAAAAAACATGACTCATGCGGCGTTACCTCGCACTGAGGCGTTCCATGTAAGGCTTGAAGTGCAAGCGAGAGCGCGGAACGAGCGACAAAGAAGCACAATCGGCCTTAAGGGGTTGTCACGTTCAACTATCGTCAGTAAACCGACTTTACAGACAACCAATTTTTTTTAATAACAAACTGCGTAAGAAGGAACCGCTGAACGTATTTTTACTTATGAGGTGTGATTGTAATCATCAGAATAATTTTTGGTAATGACATAGGCTACTTACTAACAGTCGAGTTTTTTGTTTTCAATAAAACAATATAATTTCCTATTACATTTGGTTATGGTATGGTTTATGATATTCATATAAAAGTAGCATGACTCTTTATTAAAAAGTAAAAGGAATCGTGCAATGCATTAAATTCAATTTCAAATATGAGAATTTTAATCGGTCATCTTATATAATAATAAAAAATAATGTGTGTGCCGAGAACACGTGTGTGAACAGAAGTGAAACGTCTTTGGCAAGATTCGAAGATACCAAAATCGCCGCCTTACTCCATGACGCGACTTGAAATTTTAACTCTCAACGCGCCTAAAGAAGTTTCACTTCAAAAATGCATCGCGTTTGAAATAATAAGTGTATTATGTGGTAAATACTTTTGTGGTAATTCTTAATCCCTGGACTATTTTGACACAATATACGACTAATCTTAGCGACTAAAGCTCTAGTCTTAAGTACAAAATTTCATATCCAGCTGTAAATTAGTGAAATTGTTCAAAGCATTACTAAAAATAAAATACTAAAATTTCGTTACGTAAATTAAAAAAAAGACGGGTTGCACTCCGGGAGTGCCGGCAGAAGTGAAAACTTGATTATTAACGTTGAGCATGTTTGATATTTTGGAATGGTAGGTATCCGTCTTAACGCTTTTTCGATCAGGTCACGTGTCCTGACGCGAGTTTAAGATTTTATACCCAACGCCGCTAAAGAAGTTTTCACTTCAAAAAATATTCGAGGTAATATTCAAAGTTAAAAAAATTAAATGTAAAAATGTTTTGGTGAAAATCGTGAAAACCTATTTTTAAACATTTGCCACGATTTTTTTGGACTTTTTTTAACTTACTTCTTTTGGTATTAAATCTTAAACTCGCGTCAGGACACGTGACCTGATCGAAAAAGCGTAAGACGGATGGAGAGTAGACAGCTATCCCCTCTCTACTACGCGCGTTTTCACTTCCGCCGGCACTCCCGGAGTGCAACCCGTCTTTTTTTTCCAAGTACTGGAATAACGGAAAATATTTTTACGAAGACTTTCATTAGTTTTGAACAATTTTATCAATATACGGCTGGGTAGAAATATTTGTCACATGTGAGCGAACCCTTAGCAAAAAATCATAAGATTAAGCCAATTAGTATCGATAGCGGATTCTCTTCTTTAGTGCTTCTGCCATTCGTCTATTGGCCATGGATTGATAAGATAACAAAGATAATTCGGAGATAGTCTTAATTATAAAAATCGATTGCTCTGTCTGCAGTGCCGTCTTTCAAATGCCGTCGTCAAAATGAAGTTTCTAGTGATATTATCCGCCCTAGTTGCATGTGAGTAAACATTTTTACTTCAAACGTATGTATCTCTATATTTCTCTCTTTTCATTAACTCTTCACTTTATTTGAGTGTGCTGCGAAGTAAGTTTTGGTATCTGAAATATTTGACAAAAATCTTTTTTCTGACAGTTAAATCACTACTTAGTATAAAACAAAGTCGCTTTCTCTGTCCCTATGTATGCTTAAATCTTTAAAACTACGCAACGGATTTTAATGTGGTTTTTAATAGACAGAGTAATTCAAGAGGAAGGTTTTAGTATATAATTTATTATGTTTTAGACAAAGCGGGCGAAGCCGCGGGCGGAAAGCTAGTTTAGCTATAAAAAGGACTCACTGAAAACGCAAAACCATTCGTAACGTTAGAAGTGAACGTTAATATCTGTCAGAATTTGACCAGTTTAAATTTCCCTAATAGAAAGCTTAATAATCTAGAAGTATATGTATATTTTATTATTATTTATTTGTTTCTAAAATGATAATATAAGCAAACAGCGTAAACCCGTCAAAATATTATGTGATAAGGTATCAAAAATCCGATTCATATATTTTGATTATTAATCACCGCACCTGTAAAACCCACCCACTATGCTGAAAATAAGAAAATATACGTGAATGCCTGGAAATATGAAAAAAATGGGCCACAATACTCGGCTCTTCATTCATTAGTAATAACAGATCTAACCTATTTAATAAAGGGAAATTATAAAACGAGCAACTAAAAAAAACTTAGTGATTATCTAGATTTCCGCCCGCGTCTTCGCCCCGTTTTCGAAGAAAAATTAAAAATTTGAGTAATTAAAACTTTGTGCCTAAGTAGTAAGTTAATACTCACATAGTAATGTGAGCGACTAAATATATACGGTCGAATTGAGAACCTTCTCCTTTTTTTTTAAGTCAGTTAATATTACAGAGAGGGCAATTTAAATTTGACAGTTATAGACATAGACGATTATTCAATTGAGGTGTACCGTGTATATATGTATGTACTTATACGTACTTTTATTTATATTGTTATATAGTGTATCTAAATATACCATACATTATTGAATATTTCACAGTTTTCCTTGCCTTGTTTTTAGTCACCCACGTTTATATATTTTTTTTACAAAAGTTATTTTAATGGTTTCAGTGTGTGCTGGTGACGCCATCCCCACCATACCATGGGAGAACAGTCACTATGTAGAGGGTGAAAGTTCTTTGGACGCAAGGAATGGGGCTAACAATGAGTACTGGCTTTTCACTAGGTAATTATTTACTTATATGTAACTAAATTTAAATTCATAAAAGGCTTTAAGATCGTGCAAAAGTCAATTGATTTTTTTTTATTTTTTTTTATAATTTATTATTGATTTTACAATTTATCTGCTCAATCGATTAAATAAAACATCGCGAAGAAACATACATATCTAGAGCAAAAAGTTTTACGACATGAGACAAAACGTCATATGAAGTGATCACAATGAATATTACTTGAATCATTCAGTGAATGTATTTACTTTTTATTACAGACGTAATCCAAACCATCACCAACTTCTGAGAATAAACGACAACAACTCCGTGAGGAACTCTAACTACAACAGGGACCGCCCTCTTACGGTTGTTGTTCACGGATGGAACGGCAATGGAAACTCCGCACGTCTTGCCATTGATGCCTTGCTACACGAGGGTGACAATAACGTTATTTCACTAGATTGGAGCATAGTAGCTAGTGGTCCTTACACCAATGTTGTTAGAAATGTGCCCAGCGTGGGCCAACATCTTGGCAACTTCGTGCAATGGTTAATCAACAATCACGGTGGCAATTGGAACAACGTACACTTAATTGGCGCTAGTTTGGGTGCTCACGTTATTGGCAATGCAGGACGTACCGTTCGTCGCCGTATTGCGCGCATTTCGGGTACGAATTACGATATCTACTTATAAATAATTATATTGTTGGACAGATCAACTACCTATATGATATAAGAATCCCATAAAAACAATGCTTGTAAAAAAAATTGTTGCAACCAACCACATAACATTCTTTAGTGACCATATCACTTGAGAGAAATCTTCTATATTTTAAATGAATAAAGCAATAAACTATTACTTTAATTAAAATATTAAATTAGATTGTTTTAATTTATTTTTCATTACGTATGTCTAGATTGAATAAAGATAAACTTGATTTTTAAACTTCAGGTCTGGATCCAGCTGGTCCCCAATGGAGCGATAACTCCAATGCCTTGAACCGGAATGATGCCGTATATGTCGAATGCATCCACACCGATGGTGGTCTCTTGGGTATCTTCGACCCGATCTGTGACGCTAATTTCTATCCCAATGGTGGTACCAACCGCCAACCTGGCTGCTCTCTCAGCAACTGCTCCCACGTCCGTGCATATGAACTGTTCGCAGCAAGCGTAAGATACAATAATTTCATTGGAAGACGATGCGCCGATCTGAACGAGGCACGCAACAATAGCTGCACTGGAGCTAACTTCCTTATGGGCAACACTGACTTCAGTAAGCGAGGGTAAGTTTAACTTCGCTTGACCAAATCCTGATTCTTATAGTTTCCAGGATGAATGTTATTGTTGTTTAGACGATAAAGACGTTAACACACTCAATGCAGACACAATTTTGTCTGTTGCACGTATTAC